>NW_028132759.1:0-104902 GCF_964374135.1 Grampus griseus | reverse complement strand
GCTATCTAGTACAAGGGAGAGAGTGCCTGCCTCTGCTGAGAAAGGTTTTGACGTGGGGATTGCTGGACATGAGGAAGAGCGTTCCCCAGGCCGTGCAAAGTTTAGGCTTTGGTGACTCTGGATGGTCCCAAGGGTCCAGAATTGTCCCTGGGAAAGCTGTCCTCTTTTCCTTTCTCCGGCTGGAAGTAAACAGCTGGCAACCGACTGCCGTACGCAGACGTCCTGGGGGAGCCCCCCGGTTTCATTTGGGACGCACGTGGGTGTCTCACAGAAGAGCCCAAATTCCTAATTGGGGGCACACCAGCATGGAACGTAAGGCTGTTTACAACTGCGTAACCTGAGGCCGTTGGAAGGCCGTACAGACGAGAGCTTTCGAGCGAACGGGGCAGCGCTTCGCCATCATCGTTGCCCGTTCACGGAGCTTAATCAAACGAATGCCTTTACTTCCTGTGGCTCAAGCGCAGCAGAGGAGTTGGAAGGCATACAGTGCCCTTTGACAGTTGTTACGACGAACGTGAGTGCACAGTGTCTCGTGAAATAAATCCCTAGCACTGTTGAAGCATCCCGTTAACGCATGCTTCTTCGCTCCTATGGCACTCCGAGGTGGTACTGACGGGGGAAATCTGGACTTTTACTTGAGGCCGGGGGGGCTCACAATTCTTTTGTCGGCGAGCTCCACAGTGCTCTTGCTGAAGCTCCCAGCAAGGACCTGAGAGCAGCAGGCCTCACACGAGTACACTCGGACGGCTTCCGTCACGAGTAAACTCAGACCTCTTATGTGAGGCCTTCCGGCAGCAAAGAGAAGGTGGGCGCGAGGAGTGTGCTTCAGGCAGCTTAGGACCCGCAACTGTCTCGTCTACCACGGAGGGGAATAAGGTTTGCCCAGGGTCGCCCAGTTTCAAAGCTGAGCTCACGTAGTTATCCTCAGTGGTTTCCGATTACCTGAAGGAAACACACGGGAGGAACAGGGCCCTTCCATGGAGGCCCTTTTGGGCACAGGGACCTCTGCGTGGGATCTACTGGGTAAGTATGGCAGTACCTTAGGTAGGCCTCAGGGACCAAGGCTGTCGTCTGGCTCATGCCTTAGCTGTGTTAAGTGTGGAAAACGTGCTGGTCCTCAGGCTGGGCCCACAGCCTAGCTTTCGCTTCTGTGAGAGTGCTGTCCCGAGTCTCCTCCTGGAGCCAGTCGTCAGCACGGTGCCTTTTGGCACTGCAGTTCTCTTTCAGTCAGGGAGGCCGTGCGACTGGCAAAGGGAGTCTGCGCAGCACTGCCTTCGCGAGGCTCTTTGACGACTGGGGCACTCAACCCAGGCAAGCCAGAGAGCAGTACGTTGCCCTTGCTATGAATGTGAAGAGCTTTCTCCAGGGCCCTGTTGAGGCTGAGGTTCCTCAGGAGCCAGGAGCCGCCGTTCCGGCACGGAGAGAAGTCATCCTGCGAACTTGGCGAACGAGCTCCTATCCTGTGTGCCCCCAGGAGCGTCGCAGAGTTAAGGCACTCCGTGGTGGAGTATGGCCTCATGGAAACCACTGCACACCCAACTCCCCCGACGTGAAACACTGGAACTTACCTTGAAGCCTGAGGTCACCTTTCGTTCGGCCGGAGCTGAACATGCGGTGCCGGGGGAGGGGTTCCTAGAGAGGGATCGCCAGCACGGTTTTCGTTTTGAGAGAACACGCAGCCTCGGCCCACAACGACAATCCTGCCGTGCAGAGACGTCGGGCCGCTAGTGCTGTTCAGGCAGCTTTGAAGCCAAGCGCAAGGCGCCTCCAAACGGGGCGAAAGCGTACTCTCCCCTCCGCGTGCCACGTTCAAGCTGAATGACGCAGCATGTTTCTCGGAAGGCTCTGCCGAGCTATCTAGTACAAGGGAGAGAGTGCCTGCCTCTGCTGAGAAAGGTTTTGACGTGGGGATTGCTGGACATGAGGAAGAGCATTCCCCAGGCCGTGCAAAGTTTAGGCTTTGGTGACTCTGGATGGTCCCAAGGGTCCAGAATTGTCCCTGGGAAAGCTGTCCTCTTTTCCTTTCTCCGGCTGGAAGTAAACAGCTGGCAACCGACTGCCGTACGCAGACGTCCTGGGGGAGCCCCCCGGTTTCATTTGGGACGCACGTGGGTGTCTCACAGAAGAGCCCAAATTCCTAATTGGGGGCACACCAGCATGGAACGTAAGGCTGTTTACAACTGCGTAACCTGAGGCCGTTGGAAGGCCGTACAGACGAGAGCTTTCGAGCGAACGGGGCAGCGCTTCGCCATCATCGTTGCCCGTTCACGGAGCTTAATCAAACGAATGCCTTTACTTCCTGTGGCTCAAGCGCAGCAGAGGAGTTGGAAGGCATACAGTGCCCTTTGACAGTTGTTACGACGAACGTGAGTGCACAGTGTCTCGTGAAATAAATCCCTAGCACTGTTGAAGCATCCCGTTAACGCCTGCTTCTTCGCTCCTATGGCACTCCGAGGTGGTACTGACGGGGGAAATCTGGACTTTTACTTGAGGCCGGGGGGGCTCACAATTCTTTTGTCGGGGAGCTCCACAGTGCTCTTGCTGAAGCTCCCAGCAAGGACCTGAGAGCAGCAGGCCTCACACGAGTACACTCGGACGGCTTCCGTCACGAGTAAACTCAGACCTCTTATGTGAGGCCTTCCGGCAGCAAAGAGAAGGTGGGCGCGAGGAGTGTGCTTCAGGCAGCTTAGGACCCGCAACTGTCTCGTCTACCACGGAGGGGAATAAGGTTTGCCCAGGGTCGCCCAGTTTCAAAGCTGAGCTCACGTAGTTATCCTCAGTGGTTTCCGATTACCTGAAGGAAACACACGGGAGGAACAGGGCCCTTCCATGGAGGCCCTTTTGGGCACAGGGACCTCTGCGTGGGATCTACTGGGTAAGTATGGCAGTACCTTAGGTAGGCCTCAGGGACCAAGGCTGTCGTCTGGCTCATGCCTTAGCTGTGTTAAGTGTGGAAAACGTGCTGGTCCTCAGGCTGGGCCCACAGCCTAGCTTTCGCTTCTGTGAGAGTGCTGTCCCGAGTCTCCTCCTGGAGCCAGTCGTCAGCACGGTGCCTTTTGGCACTGCAGTTCTCTTTCAGTCACGGAGGCCGTGCGACTGGCAAAGGGAGTCTGCGCAGCACTGCCTTCGCGAGGCTCTTTGACGACTGGGGCACTCAACCCAGGCAAGCCAGAGAGCAGTACGTTGCCCTTGCTATGAATGTGAAGAGCTTTCTCCAGGGCCCTGTTGAGGCTGAGGTTCCTCAGGAGCCAGGAGCCGCCGTTCCGGCACGGAGAGAAGTCATCCTGCGAACTTGGCGAACGAGCTCCTATCCTGTGTGCCCCCAGGAGCGTCGCAGAGTTAAGGCACTCCGTGGTGGAGTATGGCCTCATGGAAACCACTGCACACCCAACTCCCCCGACGTGAAACACTGGAACTTACCTTGAAGCCTGAGGTCACCTTTCGTTCGGCCGGAGCTGAACATGCGGTGCCGGGGGAGGGGTTCCTAGAGAGGGATCGCCAGCACGGTTTTCGTTTTGAGAGAACACGCAGCCTCGGCCCACAACGACAATCCTGCCGTGCAGAGACGTCGGGCCGCTAGTGCTGTTCAGGCAGCTTTGAAGCCAAGCGCAAGGCGCCTCCAAACGGGGAGAAAGCGTACTCTCCCCTCCGCGTCCCACGTTCAAGCTGAATGACGCAGCATGTTTCTCGGAAGGCTCTGCCGAGCTATCTAGTACAAGGGAGAGAGTGCCTGCCTCTGCTGAGAAAGGTTTTGACGTGGGGATTGCTGGACATGAGGAAGAGCGTTCCCCAGGCCGTGCAAAGTTTAGGCTTTGGTGACTCTGGATGGTCCCAAGGGTCCAGAATTGTCCCTGGGAAAGCTGTCCTCTTTTCCTTTCTCCGGCTGGAAGTAAACAGCTGGCAACCGACTGCCGTACGCAGACGTCCTGGGGGAGCCCCCCGGTTTCATTTGGGACGCACGTGGGTGTCTCACAGAAGAGCCCAAATTCCTAATTGGGGGCACACCAGCATGGAACGTAAGGCTGTTTACAACTGCGTAACCTGAGGCCGTTGGAAGGCCGTACAGACGAGAGCTTTCGAGCGAACGGGGCAGCGCTTCGCCATCATCGTTGCCCGTTCACGGAGCTTAATCAAACGAATGCCTTTACTTCCTGTGGCTCAAGCGCAGCAGAGGAGTTGGAAGGCATACAGTGCCCTTTGACAGTTGTTACGACGAACGTGAGTGCACAGTGTCTCGTGAAATAAATCCCTAGCACTGTTGAAGCATCCCGTTAACGCATGCTTCTTCGCTCCTATGGCACTCCGAGGTGGTACTGACGGGGGAAATCTGGACTTTTACTTGAGGCCGGGGGGGCTCACAATTCTTTTGTCGGCGAGCTCCACAGTGCTCTTGCTGAAGCTCCCAGCAAGGACCTGAGAGCAGCAGGCCTCACACGAGTACACTCGGACGGCTTCCGTCACGAGTAAACTCAGACCTCTTATGTGAGGCCTTCCGGCAGCAAAGAGAAGGTGGGCGCGAGGAGTGTGCTTCAGGCAGCTTAGGACCCGCAACTGTCTCGTCTACCACGGAGGGGAATAAGGTTTGCCCAGGGTCGCCCAGTTTCAAAGCTGAGCTCACGTAGTTATCCTCAGTGGTTTCCGATTACCTGAAGGAAACACACGGGAGGAACAGGGCCCTTCCATGGAGGCCCTTTTGGGCACAGGGACCTCTGCGTGGGATCTACTGGGTAAGTATGGCAGTACCTTAGGCAGGCCTCAGGGACCAAGTCTGTCGTCTGGCTCATGCCTTAGCTGTGTTAAGTGTGGAAAACGTGCTGGTCCTCAGGCTGGGCCCACAGCCTAGCTTTCGCTTCTGTGAGAGTGCTGTCCCGAGTCTCCTCCTGGAGCCAGTCGTCAGCACGGTGCCTTTTGGCACTGCAGTTCTCTTTCAGTCAGGGAGGCCGTGCGACTGGCAAAGGGAGTCTGCGCAGCACTGCCTTCGCGAGGCTCTTTGACGACTGGGGCACTCAACCCAGGCAAGCCAGAGAGCAGTACGTTGCCCTTGCTATGAATGTGAAGAGCTTTCTCCAGGGCCCTGTTGAGGCTGAGGTTCCTCAGGAGCCAGGAGCCGCCGTTCCGGCACGGAGAGAAGTCATCCTGCGAACTTGGCGAACGAGCTCCTATCCTGTGTGCCCCCAGGAGCGTCGCAGAGTTAAGGCACTCCGTGGTGGAGTATGGCCTCATGGAAACCACTGCACACCCAACTCCCCCGACGTGAAACACTGGAACTTACCTTGAGGCCTGAGGTCACCTTTCGTTCGGCCGGAGCTGAACATGCGGTGCCGGGGGAGGGGTTCCTAGAGAGGGATCGCCAGCACGGTTTTCGTTTTGAGAGAACACGCAGCCTCGGCCCACAACGACAATCCTGCCGTGCAGAGACGTCGGGCCGCTAGTGCTGTTCAGGCAGCTTTGAAGCCAAGCGCAAGGCGCCTCCAAACGGGGCGAAAGCGTACTCTCCCCTCCGCGTGCCACGTTCAAGCTGAATGACGCAGCATGTTTCTCGGAAGGCTCTGCCGAGCTATCTAGTACAAGGGAGAGAGTGCCTGCCTCTGCTGAGAAAGGTTTTGACGTGGGGATTGCTGGACATGAGGAAGAGCGTTCCCCAGGCCGTGCAAAGTTTAGGCTTTGGTGACTCTGGATGGTCCCAAGGGTCCAGAATTGTCCCTGGGAAAGCTGTCCTCTTTTTCTTTCTCTGGCTGGAAGTAAACAGCTGGCAACCGACTGCCGTACGCAGACGTCCTGGGGGAGCCCCCCGGTTTCATTTGGGACGCACGTGGGTGTCTCACAGAAGAGCCCAAATTCCTAATTGGGGGCACACCAGCATGGAACGTAAGGCTGTTTACAACTGCGTAACCTGAGGCCGTTGGAAGGCCGTACAGACGAGAGCTTTCGAGCGAACGGGGCAGCGCTTCGCCATCATCGTTGCCCGTTCACGGAGCTTAATCAAACGAATGCCTTTACTTCCTGTGGCTCAAGCGCAGCAGAGGAGTTGGAAGGCATACAGTGCCCTTTGACAGTTGTTACGACGAACGTGAGTGCACAGTGTCTCGTGAAATAAATCCCTAGCACTGTTGAAGCATCCCGTTAACGCCTGCTTCTTCGCTCCTATGGCACTCCGAGGTGGTACTGACGGGGGAAATCTGGACTTTTACTTGAGGCCGGGGGGGCTCACAATTCTTTTGTCGGCGAGCTCCACAGTGCTCTTGCTGAAGCTCCCAGCAAGGACCTGAGAGCAGCAGGCCTCACACGAGTACACTCGGACGGCTTCCGTCACGAGTAAACTCAGACCTCTTATGTGAGGCCTTCCGGCAGCAAAGAGAAGGTGGGCGCGAGGAGTGTGCTTCAGGCAGCTTAGGACCCGCAACTGTCTCGTCTACCACGGAGGGGAATAAGGTTTGCCCAGGGTCGCCCAGTTTCAAAGCTGAGCTCACGTAGTTATCCTCAGTGGTTTCCGATTACCTGAAGGAAACACACGGGAGGAACAGGGCCCTTCCATGGAGGCCCTTTTGGGCACAGGGACCTCTGCGTGGGATCTACTGGGTAAGTATGGCAGTACCTTAGGTAGGCCTCAGGGACCAAGGCTGTCGTCTGGCTCATGCCTTAGCTGTGTTAAGTGTGGAAAACGTGCTGGTCCTCAGGCTGGGCCCACAGCCTAGCTTTCGCTTCTGTGAGAGTGCTGTCCCGAGTCTCCTCCTGGAGCCAGTCGTCAGCACGGTGCCTTTTGGCACTGCAGTTCTCTTTCAGTCAGGGAGGCCGTGCGACTGGCAAAGGGAGTCTGCGCAGCACTGCCTTCGCGAGGCTCTTTGAAGACTGGGGCACTCAACCCAGGCAAGCCAGAGAGCAGTACGTTGCCCTTGCTATGAATGTGAAGAGCTTTCTCCAGGGCCCTGTTGAGGCTGAGGTTCCTCAGGAGCCAGGAGCCGCCGTTCCGGCACGGAGAGAAGTCATCCTGCGAACTTGGCGAACGAGCTCCTATCCTGTGTGCCCCCAGGAGCGTCGCAGAGTTAAGGCACTCCGTGGTGGAGTATGGCCTCATGGAAACCACTGCACACCCAACTCCCCCGACGTGAAACACTGGAACTTACCTTGAAGCCTGAGGTCACCTTTCGTTCGGCCGGAGCTGAACATGCGGTGCCGGGGGAGGGGTTCCTAGAGAGGGATCGCCAGCACGGTTTTCGTTTTGAGAGAACACGCAGCCTCGGCCCACAACGACAATCCTGCCGTGCAGAGACGTCGGGCCGCTAGTGCTGTTCAGGCAGCTTTGAAGCCAAGCGCAAGGCGCCTCCAAACGGGGCGAAAGCGTACTCTCCCCTCCGCGTGCCACGTTCAAGCTGAATGACGCAGCATGTTTCTCGGAAGGCTCTGCCGAGCTATCTAGTACAAGGGAGAGAGTGCCTGCCTCTGCTGAGAAAGGTTTTGACGTGGGGATTGCTGGACATGAGGAAGAGCGTTCCCCAGGCCGTGCAAAGTTTAGGCTTTGGTGACTCTGGATGGTCCCAAGGGTCCAGAATTGTCCCTGGGAAAGCTGTCCTCTTTTCCTTTCTCCGGCTGGAAGTAAACAGCTGGCAACCGACTGCCGTACGCAGACGTCCTGGGGGAGCCCCCCGGTTTCATTTGGGACGCACGTGGGTGTCTCACAGAAGAGCCCAAATTCCTAATTGGGGGCACACCAGCATGGAACGTAAGGCTGTTTACAACTGCGTAACCTGAGGCCGTTGGAAGGCCGTACAGACGAGAGCTTTCGAGCGAACGGGGCAGCGCTTCGCCATCATCGTTGCCCGTTCACGGAGCTTAATCAAACGAATGCCTTTACTTCCTGTGGCTCAAGCGCAGCAGAGGAGTTGGAAGGCATACAGTGCCCTTTGACAGTTGTTACGACGAACGTGAGTGCACAGTGTCTCGTGAAATAAATCCCTAGCACTGTTGAAGCATCCCGTTAACGCATGCTTCTTCGCTCCTATGGCACTCCGAGGTGGTACTGACGGGGGAAATCTGGACTTTTACTTGAGGCCGGGGGGGCTCACAATTCTTTTGTCGGGGAGCTCCACAGTGCTCTTGCTGAAGCTCCCAGCAAGGACCTGAGAGCAGCAGGCCTCACACGAGTACACTCGGACGGCTTCCGTCACGAGTAAACTCAGACCTCTTATGTGAGGCCTTCCGGCAGCAAAGAGAAGGTGGGCGCGAGGAGTGTGCTTCAGGCAGCTTAGGACCCGCAACTGTCTCGTCTACCACGGAGGGGAATAAGGTTTGCCCAGGGTCGCCCAGTTTCAAAGCTGAGCTCACGTAGTTATCCTCAGTGGTTTCCGATTACCTGAAGGAAACACACGGGAGGAACAGGGCCCTTCCATGGAGGCCCTTTTGGGCACAGGGACCTCTGCGTGGGATCTACTGGGTAAGTATGGCAGTACCTTAGGTAGGCCTCAGGGACCAAGGCTGTCGTCTGGCTCATGCCTTAGCTGTGTTAAGTGTGGAAAACGTGCTGGTCCTCAGGCTGGGCCCACAGCCTAGCTTTCGCTTCTGTGAGAGTGCTGTCCCGAGTCTCCTCCTGGAGCCAGTCGTCAGCACGGTGCCTTTTGGCACTGCAGTTCTCTTTCAGTCAGGGAGGCCGTGCGACTGGCAAAGGGAGTCTGCGCAGCACTGCCTTCGCGAGGCTCTTTGACGACTGGGGCACTCAACCCAGGCAAGCCAGAGAGCAGTACGTTGCCCTTGCTATGAATGTGAAGAGCTTTCTCCAGGGCCCTGTTGAGGCTGAGGTTCCTCAGGAGCCAGGAGCCGCCGTTCCGGCACGGAGAGAAGTCATCCTGCGAACTTGGCGAACGAGCTCCTATCCTGTGTGCCCCCAGGAGCGTCGCAGAGTTAAGGCACTCCGTGGTGGAGTATGGCCTCATGGAAACCACTGCACACCCAACTCCCCCGACGTGAAACACTGGAACTTACCTTGAGGCCTGAGGTCACCTTTCGTTCGGCCGGAGCTGAACATGCGGTGCCGGGGGAGGGGTTCCTAGAGAGGGATCGCCAGCACGGTTTTCGTTTTGAGAGAACACGCAGCCTCGGCCCACAACGACAATCCTGCCGTGCAGAGACGTCGGGCCGCTAGTGCTGTTCAGGCAGCTTTGAAGCCAAGCGCAAGGCGCCTCCAAACGGGGCGAAAGCGTACTCTCCCCTCCGCGTGCCACGTTCAAGCTGAATGACGCAGCATGTTTCTCGGAAGGCTCTGCCGAGCTATCTAGTACAAGGGAGAGAGTGCCTGCCTCTGCTGAGAAAGGTTTTGACGTGGGGATTGCTGGACATGAGGAAGAGCGTTCCCCAGGCCGTGCAAAGTTTAGGCTTTGGTGACTCTGGATGGTCCCAAGGGTCCAGAATTGTCCCTGGGAAAGCTGTCCTCTTTTTCTTTCTCTGGCTGGAAGTAAACAGCTGGCAACCGACTGCCGTACGCAGACGTCCTGGGGGAGCCCCCCGGTTTCATTTGGGACGCACGTGGGTGTCTCACAGAAGAGCCCAAATTCCTAATTGGGGGCACACCAGCATGGAACGTAAGGCTGTTTACAACTGCGTAACCTGAGGCCGTTGGAAGGCCGTACAGACGAGAGCTTTCGAGCGAACGGGGCAGCGCTTCGCCATCATCGTTGCCCGTTCACGGAGCTTAATCAAACGAATGCCTTTACTTCCTGTGGCTCAAGCGCAGCAGAGGAGTTGGAAGGCATACAGTGCCCTTTGACAGTTGTTACGACGAACGTGAGTGCACAGTGTCTCGTGAAATAAATCCCTAGCACTGTTGAAGCATCCCGTTAACGCATGCTTCTTCGCTCCTATGGCACTCCGAGGTGGTACTGACGGGGGAAATCTGGACTTTTACTTGAGGCCGGGGGGGCTCACAATTCTTTTGTCGGCGAGCTCCACAGTGCTCTTGCTGAAGCTCCCAGCAAGGACCTGAGAGCAGCAGGCCTCACACGAGTACACTCGGACGGCTTCCGTCACGAGTAAACTCAGACCTCTTATGTGAGGCCTTCCGGCAGCAAAGAGAAGGTGGGCGCGAGGAGTGTGCTTCAGGCAGCTTAGGACCCGCAACTGTCTCGTCTACCACGGAGGGGAATAAGGTTTGCCCAGGGTCGCCCAGTTTCAAAGCTGAGCTCACGTAGTTATCCTCAGTGGTTTCCGATTACCTGAAGGAAACACACGGGAGGAACAGGGCCCTTCCATGGAGGCCCTTTTGGGCACAGGGACCTCTGCGTGGGATCTACTGGGTAAGTATGGCAGTACCTTAGGCAGGCCTCAGGGACCAAGTCTGTCGTCTGGCTCATGCCTTAGCTGTGTTAAGTGTGGAAAACGTGCTGGTCCTCAGGCTGGGCCCACAGCCTAGCTTTCGCTTCTGTGAGAGTGCTGTCCCGAGTCTCCTCCTGGAGCCAGTCGTCAGCACGGTGCCTTTTGGCACTGCAGTTCTCTTTCAGTCAGGGAGGCCGTGCGACTGGCAAAGGGAGTCTGCGCAGCACTGCCTTCGCGAGGCTCTTTGACGACTGGGGCACTCAACCCAGGCAAGCCAGAGAGCAGTACGTTGCCCTTGCTATGAATGTGAAGAGCTTTCTCCAGGGCCCTGTTGAGGCTGAGGTTCCTCAGGAGCCAGGAGCCGCCGTTCCGGCACGGAGAGAAGTCATCCTGCGAACTTGGCGAACGAGCTCCTATCCTGTGTGCCCCCAGGAGCGTCGCAGAGTTAAGGCACTCCGTGGTGGAGTATGGCCTCATGGAAACCACTGCACACCCAACTCCCCCGACGTGAAACACTGGAACTTACCTTGAGGCCTGAGGTCACCTTTCGTTCGGCCGGAGCTGAACATGCGGTGCCGGGGGAGGGGTTCCTAGAGAGGGATCGCCAGCACGGTTTTCGTTTTGAGAGAACACGCAGCCTCGGCCCACAACGACAATCCTGCCGTGCAGAGACGTCGGGCCGCTAGTGCTGTTCAGGCAGCTTTGAAGCCAAGCGCAAGGCGCCTCCAAACGGGGCGAAAGCGTACTCTCCCCTCCGCGTGCCACGTTCAAGCTGAATGACGCAGCATGTTTCTCGGAAGGCTCTGCCGAGCTATCTAGTACAAGGGAGAGAGTGCCTGCCTCTGCTGAGAAAGGTTTTGACGTGGGGATTGCTGGACATGAGGAAGAGCGTTCCCCAGGCCGTGCAAAGTTTAGGCTTTGGTGACTCTGGATGGTCCCAAGGGTCCAGAATTGTCCCTGGGAAAGCTGTCCTCTTTTTCTTTCTCTGGCTGGAAGTAAACAGCTGGCAACCGACTGCCGTACGCAGACGTCCTGGGGGAGCCCCCCGGTTTCATTTGGGACGCACGTGGGTGTCTCACAGAAGAGCCCAAATTCCTAATTGGGGGCACACCAGCATGGAACGTAAGGCTGTTTACAACTGCGTAACCTGAGGCCGTTGGAAGGCCGTACAGACGAGAGCTTTCGAGCGAACGGGGCAGCGCTTCGCCATCATCGTTGCCCGTTCACGGAGCTTAATCAAACGAATGCCTTTACTTCCTGTGGCTCAAGCGCAGCAGAGGAGTTGGAAGGCATACAGTGCCCTTTGACAGTTGTTACGACGAACGTGAGTGCACAGTGTCTCGTGAAATAAATCCCTAGCACTGTTGAAGCATCCCGTTAACGCCTGCTTCTTCGCTCCTATGGCACTCCGAGGTGGTACTGACGGGGGAAATCTGGACTTTTACTTGAGGCCGGGGGGGCTCACAATTCTTTTGTCGGCGAGCTCCACAGTGCTCTTGCTGAAGCTCCCAGCAAGGACCTGAGAGCAGCAGGCCTCACACGAGTACACTCGGACGGCTTCCGTCACGAGTAAACTCAGACCTCTTATGTGAGGCCTTCCGGCAGCCAAGAGAAGGTGGGCGCGAGGAGTGTGCTTCAGGCAGCTTAGGACCCGCAACTGTCTCGTCTACCACGGAGGGGAATAAGGTTTGCCCAGGGTCGCCCAGTTTCAAAGCTGAGCTCACGTAGTTATCCTCAGTGGTTTCCGATTACCTGAAGGAAACACACGGGAGGAACAGGGCCCTTCCATGGAGGCCCTTTTGGGCACAGGGACCTCTGCGTGGGATCTACTGGGTAAGTATGGCAGTACCTTAGGTAGGCCTCAGGGACCAAGGCTGTCGTCTGGCTCATGCCTTAGCTGTGTTAAGTGTGGAAAACGTGCTGGTCCTCAGGCTGGGCCCACAGCCTAGCTTTCGCTTCTGTGAGAGTGCTGTCCCGAGTCTCCTCCTGGAGCCAGTCGTCAGCACGGTGCCTTTTGGCACTGCAGTTCTCTTTCAGTCAGGGAGGCCGTGCGACTGGCAAAGGGAGTCTGCGCAGCACTGCCTTCGCGAGGCTCTTTGACGACTGGGGCACTCAACCCAGGCAAGCCAGAGAGCAGTACGTTGCCCTTGCTATGAATGTGAAGAGCTTTCTCCAGGGCCCTGTTGAGGCTGAGGTTCCTCAGGAGCCAGGAGCCGCCGTTCCGGCACGGAGAGAAGTCATCCTGCGAACTTGGCGAACGAGCTCCTATCCTGTGTGCCCCCAGGAGCGTCGCAGAGTTAAGGCACTCCGTGGTGGAGTATGGCCTCATGGAAACCACTGCACACCCAACTCCCCCGACGTGAAACACTGGAACTTACCTTGAAGCCTGAGGTCACCTTTCGTTCGGCCGGAGCTGAACATGCGGTGCCGGGGGAGGGGTTCCTAGAGAGGGATCGCCAGCACGGTTTTCGTTTTGAGAGAACACGCAGCCTCGGCCCACAACGACAATCCTGCCGTGCAGAGACGTCGGGCCGCTAGTGCTGTTCAGGCAGCTTTGAAGCCAAGCGCAAGGCGCCTCCAAACGGGGCGAAAGCGTACTCTCCCCTCCGCGTCCCACGTTCAAGCTGAATGACGCAGCATGTTTCTCGGAAGGCTCTGCCGAGCTATCTAGTACAAGGGAGAGAGTGCCTGCCTCTGCTGAGAAAGGTTTTGACGTGGGGATTGCTGGACATGAGGAAGAGCGTTCCCCAGGCCGTGCAAAGTTTAGGCTTTGGTGACTCTGGATGGTCCCAAGGGTCCAGAATTGTCCCTGGGAAAGCTGTCCTCTTTTCCTTTCTCCGGCTGGAAGTAAACAGCTGGCAACCGACTGCCGTACGCAGACGTCCTGGGGGAGCCCCCCGGTTTCATTTGGGACGCACGTGGGTGTCTCACAGAAGAGCCCAAATTCCTAATTGGGGGCACACCAGCATGGAACGTAAGGCTGTTTACAACTGCGTAACCTGAGGCCGTTGGAAGGCCGTACAGACGAGAGCTTTCGAGCGAACGGGGCAGCGCTTCGCCATCATCGTTGCCCGTTCACGGAGCTTAATCAAACGAATGCCTTTACTTCCTGTGGCTCAAGCGCAGCAGAGGAGTTGGAAGGCATACAGTGCCCTTTGACAGTTGTTACGACGAACGTGAGTGCACAGTGTCTCGTGAAATAAATCCCTAGCACTGTTGAAGCATCCCGTTAACGCATGCTTCTTCGCTCCTATGGCACTCCGAGGTGGTACTGACGGGGGAAATCTGGACTTTTACTTGAGGCCGGGGGGGCTCACAATTCTTTTGTCGGGGAGCTCCACAGTGCTCTTGCTGAAGCTCCCAGCAAGGACCTGAGAGCAGCAGGCCTCACACGAGTACACTCGGACGGCTTCCGTCACGAGTAAACTCAGACCTCTTATGTGAGGCCTTCCGGCAGCAAAGAGAAGGTGGGCGCGAGGAGTGTGCTTCAGGCAGCTTAGGACCCGCAACTGTCTCGTCTACCACGGAGGGGAATAAGGTTTGCCCAGGGTCGCCCAGTTTCAAAGCTGAGCTCACGTAGTTATCCTCAGTGGTTTCCGATTACCTGAAGGAAACACACGGGAGGAACAGGGCCCTTCCATGGAGGCCCTTTTGGGCACAGGGACCTCTGCGTGGGATCTACTGGGTAAGTATGGCAGTACCTTAGGCAGGCCTCAGGGACCAAGTCTGTCGTCTGGCTCATGCCTTAGCTGTGTTAAGTGTGGAAAACGTGCTGGTCCTCAGGCTGGGCCCACAGCCTAGCTTTCGCTTCTGTGAGAGTGCTGTCCCGAGTCTCCTCCTGGAGCCAGTCGTCAGCACGGTGCCTTTTGGCACTGCAGTTCTCTTTCAGTCAGGGAGGCCGTGCGACTGGCAAAGGGAGTCTGCGCAGCACTGCCTTCGCGAGGCTCTTTGACGACTGGGGCACTCAACCCAGGCAAGCCAGAGAGCAGTACGTTGCCCTTGCTATGAATGTGAAGAGCTTTCTCCAGGGCCCTGTTGAGGCTGAGGTTCCTCAGGAGCCAGGAGCCGCCGTTCCGGCACGGAGAGAAGTCATCCTGCGAACTTGGCGAACGAGCTCCTATCCTGTGTGCCCCCAGGAGCGTCGCAGAGTTAAGGCACTCCGTGGTGGAGTATGGCCTCATGGAAACCACTGCACACCCAACTCCCCCGACGTGAAACACTGGAACTTACCTTGAGGCCTGAGGTCACCTTTCGTTCGGCCGGAGCTGAACATGCGGTGCCGGGGGAGGGGTTCCTAGAGAGGGATCGCCAGCACGGTTTTCGTTTTGAGAGAACACGCAGCCTCGGCCCACAACGACAATCCTGCCGTGCAGAGACGTCGGGCCGCTAGTGCTGTTCAGGCAGCTTTGAAGCCAAGCGCAAGGCGCCTCCAAACGGGGCGAAAGCGTACTCTCCCCTCCGCGTGCCACGTTCAAGCTGAATGACGCAGCATGTTTCTCGGAAGGCTCTGCCGAGCTATCTAGTACAAGGGAGAGAGTGCCTGCCTCTGCTGAGAAAGGTTTTGACGTGGGGATTGCTGGACATGAGGAAGAGCGTTCCCCAGGCCGTGCAAAGTTTAGGCTTTGGTGACTCTGGATGGTCCCAAGGGTCCAGAATTGTCCCTGGGAAAGCTGTCCTCTTTTCCTTTCTCCGGCTGGAAGTAAACAGCTGGCAACCGACTGCCGTACGCAGACGTCCTGGGGGAGCCCCCCGGTTTCATTTGGGACGCACGTGGGTGTCTCACAGAAGAGCCCAAATTCCTAATTGGGGGCACACCAGCATGGAACGTAAGGCTGTTTACAACTGCGTAACCTGAGGCCGTTGGAAGGCCGTACAGACGAGAGCTTTCGAGCGAACGGGGCAGCGCTTCGCCATCATCGTTGCCCGTTCACGGAGCTTAATCAAACGAATGCCTTTACTTCCTGTGGCTCAAGCGCAGCAGAGGAGTTGGAAGGCATACAGTGCCCTTTGACAGTTGTTACGACGAACGTGAGTGCACAGTGTCTCGTGAAATAAATCCCTAGCACTGTTGAAGCATCCCGTTAACGCATGCTTCTTCGCTCCTATGGCACTCCGAGGTGGTACTGACGGGGGAAATCTGGACTTTTACTTGAGGCCGGGGGGGCTCACAATTCTTTTGTCGGCGAGCTCCACAGTGCTCTTGCTGAAGCTCCCAGCAAGGACCTGAGAGCAGCAGGCCTCACACGAGTACACTCGGACGGCTTCCGTCACGAGTAAACTCAGACCTCTTATGTGAGGCCTTCCGGCAGCAAAGAGAAGGTGGGCGCGAGGAGTGTGCTTCAGGCAGCTTAGGACCCGCAACTGTCTCGTCTACCACGGAGGGGAATAAGGTTTGCCCAGGGTCGCCCAGTTTCAAAGCTGAGCTCACGTAGTTATCCTCAGTGGTTTCCGATTACCTGAAGGAAACACAGGGAGGAACAGGGCCCTTCCATGGAGGCCCTTTTGGGCACAGGGACCTCTGCGTGGGATCTACTGGGTAAGTATGGCAGTACCTTAGGTAGGCCTCAGGGACCAAGGCTGTCGTCTGGCTCATGCCTTAGCTGTGTTAAGTGTGGAAAACGTGCTGGTCCTCAGGCTGGGCCCACAGCCTAGCTTTCGCTTCTGTGAGAGTGCTGTCCCGAGTCTCCTCCTGGAGCCAGTCGTCAGCACGGTGCCTTTTGGCACTGCAGTTCTCTTTCAGTCAGGGAGGCCGTGCGACTGGCAAAGGGAGTCTGCGCAGCACTGCCTTCGCGAGGCTCTTTGACGACTGGGGCACTCAACCCAGGCAAGCCAGAGAGCAGTACGTTGCCCTTGCTATGAATGTGAAGAGCTTTCTCCAGGGCCCTGTTGAGGCTGAGGTTCCTCAGGAGCCAGGAGCCGCCGTTCCGGCACGGAGAGAAGTCATCCTGCGAACTTGGCGAACGAGCTCCTATCCTGTGTGCCCCCAGGAGCGTCGCAGAGTTAAGGCACTCCGTGGTGGAGTATGGCCTCATGGAAACCACTGCACACCCAACTCCCCCGACGTGAAACACTGGAACTTACCTTGAAGCCTGAGGTCACCTTTCGTTCGGCCGGAGCTGAACATGCGGTGCCGGGGGAGGGGTTCCTAGAGAGGGATCGCCAGCACGGTTTTCGTTTTGAGAGAACACGCAGCCTCGGCCCACAACGACAATCCTGCCGTGCAGAGACGTCGGGCCGCTAGTGCTGTTCAGGCAGCTTTGAAGCCAAGCGCAAGGCGCCTCCAAACGGGGCGAAAGCGTACTCTCCCCTCCGCGTGCCACGTTCAAGCTGAATGACGCAGCATGTTTCTCGGAAGGCTCTGCCGAGCTATCTAGTACAAGGGAGAGAGTGCCTGCCTCTGCTGAGAAAGGTTTTGACGTGGGGATTGCTGGACATGAGGAAGAGCGTTCCCCAGGCCGTGCAAAGTTTAGGCTTTGGTGACTCTGGATGGTCCCAAGGGTCCAGAATTGTCCCTGGGAAAGCTGTCCTCTTTTCCTTTCTCCGGCTGGAAGTAAACAGCTGGCAACCGACTGCCGTACGCAGACGTCCTGGGGGAGCCCCCCGGTTTCATTTGGGACGCACGTGGGTGTCTCACAGAAGAGCCCAAATTCCTAATTGGGGGCACACCAGCATGGAACGTAAGGCTGTTTACAACTGCGTAACCTGAGGCCGTTGGAAGGCCGTACAGACGAGAGCTTTCGAGCGAACGGGGCAGCGCTTCGCCATCATCGTTGCCCGTTCACGGAGCTTAATCAAACGAATGCCTTTACTTCCTGTGGCTCAAGCGCAGCAGAGGAGTTGGAAGGCATACAGTGCCCTTTGACAGTTGTTACGACGAACGTGAGTGCACAGTGTCTCGTGAAATAAATCCCTAGCACTGTTGAAGCATCCCGTTAACGCCTGCTTCTTCGCTCCTATGGCACTCCGAGGTGGTACTGACGGGGGAAATCTGGACTTTTACTTGAGGCCGGGGGGGCTCACAATTCTTTTGTCGGCGAGCTCCACAGTGCTCTTGCTGAAGCTCCCAGCAAGGACCTGAGAGCAGCAGGCCTCACACGAGTACACTCGGACGGCTTCCGTCACGAGTAAACTCAGACCTCTTATGTGAGGCCTTCCGGCAGCCAAGAGAAGGTGGGCGCGAGGAGTGTGCTTCAGGCAGCTTAGGACCCGCAACTGTCTCGTCTACCACGGAGGGGAATAAGGTTTGCCCAGGGTCGCCCAGTTTCAAAGCTGAGCTCACGTAGTTATCCTCAGTGGTTTCCGATTACCTGAAGGAAACACACGGGAGGAACAGGGCCCTTCCATGGAGGCCCTTTTGGGCACAGGGACCTCTGCGTGGGATCTACTGGGTAAGTATGGCAGTACCTTAGGTAGGCCTCAGGGACCAAGGCTGTCGTCTGGCTCATGCCTTAGCTGTGTTAAGTGTGGAAAACGTGCTGGTCCTCAGGCTGGGCCCACAGCCTAGCTTTCGCTTCTGTGAGAGTGCTGTCCCGAGTCTCCTCCTGGAGCCAGTCGTCAGCACGGTGCCTTTTGGCACTGCAGTTCTCTTTCAGTCAGGGAGGCCGTGCGACTGGCAAAGGGAGTCTGCGCAGCACTGCCTTCGCGAGGCTCTTTGACGACTGGGGCACTCAACCCAGGCAAGCCAGAGAGCAGTACGTTGCCCTTGCTATGAATGTGAAGAGCTTTCTCCAGGGCCCTGTTGAGGCTGAGGTTCCTCAGGAGCCAGGAGCCGCCGTTCCGGCACGGAGAGAAGTCATCCTGCGAACTTGGCGAACGAGCTCCTATCCTGTGTGCCCCCAGGAGCGTCGCAGAGTTAAGGCACTCCGTGGTGGAGTATGGCCTCATGGAAACCACTGCACACCCAACTCCCCCGACGTGAAACACTGGAACTTACCTTGAAGCCTGAGGTCACCTTTCGTTCGGCCGGAGCTGAACATGCGGTGCCGGGGGAGGGGTTCCTAGAGAGGGATCGCCAGCACGGTTTTCGTTTTGAGAGAACACGCAGCCTCGGCCCACAACGACAATCCTGCCGTGCAGAGACGTCGGGCCGCTAGTGCTGTTCAGGCAGCTTTGAAGCCAAGCGCAAGGCGCCTCCAAACGGGGCGAAAGCGTACTCTCCCCTCCGCGTCCCACGTTCAAGCTGAATGACGCAGCATGTTTCTCGGAAGGCTCTGCCGAGCTATCTAGTACAAGGGAGAGAGTGCCTGCCTCTGCTGAGAAAGGTTTTGACGTGGGGATTGCTGGACATGAGGAAGAGCGTTCCCCAGGCCGTGCAAAGTTTAGGCTTTGGTGACTCTGGATGGTCCCAAGGGTCCAGAATTGTCCCTGGGAAAGCTGTCCTCTTTTCCTTTCTCCGGCTGGAAGTAAACAGCTGGCAACCGACTGCCGTACGCAGACGTCCTGGGGGAGCCCCCCGGTTTCATTTGGGACGCACGTGGGTGTCTCACAGAAGAGCCCAAATTCCTAATTGGGGGCACACCAGCATGGAACGTAAGGCTGTTTACAACTGCGTAACCTGAGGCCGTTGGAAGGCCGTACAGACGAGAGCTTTCGAGCGAACGGGGCAGCGCTTCGCCATCATCGTTGCCCGTTCACGGAGCTTAATCAAACGAATGCCTTTACTTCCTGTGGCTCAAGCGCAGCAGAGGAGTTGGAAGGCATACAGTGCCCTTTGACAGTTGTTACGACGAACGTGAGTGCACAGTGTCTCGTGAAATAAATCCCTAGCACTGTTGAAGCATCCCGTTAACGCATGCTTCTTCGCTCCTATGGCACTCCGAGGTGGTACTGACGGGGGAAATCTGGACTTTTACTTGAGGCCGGGGGGGCTCACAATTCTTTTGTCGGGGAGCTCCACAGTGCTCTTGCTGAAGCTCCCAGCAAGGACCTGAGAGCAGCAGGCCTCACACGAGTACACTCGGACGGCTTCCGTCACGAGTAAACTCAGACCTCTTATGTGAGGCCTTCCGGCAGCAAAGAGAAGGTGGGCGCGAGGAGTGTGCTTCAGGCAGCTTAGGACCCGCAACTGTCTCGTCTACCACGGAGGGGAATAAGGTTTGCCCAGGGTCGCCCAGTTTCAAAGCTGAGCTCACGTAGTTATCCTCAGTGGTTTCCGATTACCTGAAGGAAACACACGGGAGGAACAGGGCCCTTCCATGGAGGCCCTTTTGGGCACAGGGACCTCTGCGTGGGATCTACTGGGTAAGTATGGCAGTACCTTAGGCAGGCCTCAGGGACCAAGTCTGTCGTCTGGCTCATGCCTTAGCTGTGTTAAGTGTGGAAAACGTGCTGGTCCTCAGGCTGGGCCCACAGCCTAGCTTTCGCTTCTGTGAGAGTGCTGTCCCGAGTCTCCTCCTGGAGCCAGTCGTCAGCATGGTGCCTTTTGGCACTGCAGTTCTCTTTCAGTCAGGGAGGCCGTGCGACTGGCAAAGGGAGTCTGCGCAGCACTGCCTTCGCGAGGCTCTTTGACGACTGGGGCACTCAACCCAGGCAAGCCAGAGAGCAGTACGTTGCCCTTGCTATGAATGTGAAGAGCTTTCTCCAGGGCCCTGTTGAGGCTGAGGTTCCTCAGGAGCCAGGAGCCGCCGTTCCGGCACGGAGAGAAGTCATCCTGCGAACTTGGCGAACGAGCTCCTATCCTGTGTGCCCCCAGGAGCGTCGCAGAGTTAAGGCACTCCGTGGTGGAGTATGGCCTCATGGAAACCACTGCACACCCAACTCCCCCGACGTGAAACACTGGAACTTACCTTGAGGCCTGAGGTCACCTTTCGTTCGGCCGGAGCTGAACATGCGGTGCCGGGGGAGGGGTTCCTAGAGAGGGATCGCCAGCACGGTTTTCGTTTTGAGAGAACACGCAGCCTCGGCCCACAACGACAATCCTGCCGTGCAGAGACGTCGGGCCGCTAGTGCTGTTCAGGCAGCTTTGAAGCCAAGCGCAAGGCGCCTCCAAACGGGGCGAAAGCGTACTCTCCCCTCCGCGTGCCACGTTCAAGCTGAATGACGCAGCATGTTTCTCGGAAGGCTCTGCCGAGCTATCTAGTACAAGGGAGAGAGTGCCTGCCTCTGCTGAGAAAGGTTTTGACGTGGGGATTGCTGGACATGAGGAAGAGCGTTCCCCAGGCCGTGCAAAGTTTAGGCTTTGGTGACTCTGGATGGTCCCAAGGGTCCAGAATTGTCCCTGGGAAAGCTGTCCTCTTTTTCTTTCTCCGGCTGGAAGTAAACAGCTGGCAACCGACTGCCGTACGCAGACGTCCTGGGGGAGCCCCCCGGTTTCATTTGGGACGCACGTGGGTGTCTCACAGAAGAGCCCAAATTCCTAATTGGGGGCACACCAGCATGGAACGTAAGGCTGTTTACAACTGCGTAACCTGAGGCCGTTGGAAGGCCGTACAGACGAGAGCTTTCGAGCGAACGGGGCAGCGCTTCGCCATCATCGTTGCCCGTTCACGGAGCTTAATCAAACGAATGCCTTTACTTCCTGTGGCTCAAGCGCAGCAGAGGAGTTGGAAGGCATACAGTGCCCTTTGACAGTTGTTACGACGAACGTGAGTGCACAGTGTCTCGTGAAATAAATCCCTAGCACTGTTGAAGCATCCCGTTAACGCATGCTTCTTCGCTCCTATGGCACTCCGAGGTGGTACTGACGGGGGAAATCTGGACTTTTACTTGAGGCCGGGGGGGCTCACAATTCTTTTGTCGGCGAGCTCCACAGTGCTCTTGCTGAAGCTCCCAGCAAGGACCTGAGAGCAGCAGGCCTCACACGAGTACACTCGGACGGCTTCCGTCACGAGTAAACTCAGACCTCTTATGTGAGGCCTTCCGGCAGCAAAGAGAAGGTGGGCGCGAGGAGTGTGCTTCAGGCAGCTTAGGACCCGCAACTGTCTCGTCTACCACGGAGGGGAATAAGGTTTGCCCAGGGTCGCCCAGTTTCAAAGCTGAGCTCACGTAGTTATCCTCAGTGGTTTCCGATTACCTGAAGGAAACACACGGGAGGAACAGGGCCCTTCCATGGAGGCCCTTTTGGGCACAGGGACCTCTGCGTGGGATCTACTGGGTAAGTATGGCAGTACCTTAGGTAGGCCTCAGGGACCAAGGCTGTCGTCTGGCTCATGCCTTAGCTGTGTTAAGTGTGGAAAACGTGCTGGTCCTCAGGCTGGGCCCACAGCCTAGCTTTCGCTTCTGTGAGAGTGCTGTCCCGAGTCTCCTCCTGGAGCCAGTCGTCAGCACGGTGCCTTTTGGCACTGCAGTTCTCTTTCAGTCAGGGAGGCCGTGCGACTGGCAAAGGGAGTCTGCGCAGCACTGCCTTCGCGAGGCTCTTTGACGACTGGGGCACTCAACCCAGGCAAGCCAGAGAGCAGTACGTTGCCCTTGCTATGAATGTGAAGAGCTTTCTCCAGGGCCCTGTTGAGGCTGAGGTTCCTCAGGAGCCAGGAGCCGCCGTTCCGGCACGGAGAGAAGTCATCCTGCGAACTTGGCGAACGAGCTCCTATCCTGTGTGCCCCCAGGAGCGTCGCAGAGTTAAGGCACTCCGTGGTGGAGTATGGCCTCATGGAAACCACTGCACACCCAACTCCCCCGACGTGAAACACTGGAACTTACCTTGAAGCCTGAGGTCACCTTTCGTTCGGCCGGAGCTGAACATGCGGTGCCGGGGGAGGGGTTCCTAGAGAGGGATCGCCAGCACGGTTTTCGTTTTGAGAGAACACGCAGCCTCGGCCCACAACGACAATCCTGCCGTGCAGAGACGTCGGGCCGCTAGTGCTGTTCAGGCAGCTTTGAAGCCAAGCGCAAGGCGCCTCCAAACGGGGCGAAAGCGTACTCTCCCCTCCGCGTGCCACGTTCAAGCTGAATGACGCAGCATGTTTCTCGGAAGGCTCTGCCGAGCTATCTAGTACAAGGGAGAGAGTGCCTGCCTCTGCTGAGAAAGGTTTTGACGTGGGGATTGCTGGACATGAGGAAGAGCGTTCCCCAGGCCGTGCAAAGTTTAGGCTTTGGTGACTCTGGATGGTCCCAAGGGTCCAGAATTGTCCCTGGGAAAGCTGTCCTCTTTTCCTTTCTCCGGCTGGAAGTAAACAGCTGGCAACCGACTGCCGTACGCAGACGTCCTGGGGGAGCCCCCCGGTTTCATTTGGGACGCACGTGGGTGTCTCACAGAAGAGCCCAAATTCCTAATTGGGGGCACACCAGCATGGAACGTAAGGCTGTTTACAACTGCGTAACCTGAGGCCGTTGGAAGGCCGTACAGACGAGAGCTTTCGAGCGAACGGGGCAGCGCTTCGCCATCATCGTTGCCCGTTCACGGAGCTTAATCAAACGAATGCCTTTACTTCCTGTGGCTCAAGCGCAGCAGAGGAGTTGGAAGGCATACAGTGCCCTTTGACAGTTGTTACGACGAACGTGAGTGCACAGTGTCTCGTGAAATAAATCCCTAGCACTGTTGAAGCATCCCGTTAACGCCTGCTTCTTCGCTCCTATGGCACTCCGAGGTGGTACTGACGGGGGAAATCTGGACTTTTACTTGAGGCCGGGGGGGCTCACAATTCTTTTGTCGGCGAGCTCCACAGTGCTCTTGCTGAAGCTCCCAGCAAGGACCTGAGAGCAGCAGGCCTCACACGAGTACACTCGGACGGCTTCCGTCACGAGTAAACTCAGACCTCTTATGTGAGGCCTTCCGGCAGCCAAGAGAAGGTGGGCGCGAGGAGTGTGCTTCAGGCAGCTTAGGACCCGCAACTGTCTCGTCTACCACGGAGGGGAATAAGGTTTGCCCAGGGTCGCCCAGTTTCAAAGCTGAGCTCACGTAGTTATCCTCAGTGGTTTCCGATTACCTGAAGGAAACACACGGGAGGAACAGGGCCCTTCCATGGAGGCCCTTTTGGGCACAGGGACCTCTGCGTGGGATCTACTGGGTAAGTATGGCAGTACCTTAGGTAGGCCTCAGGGACCAAGGCTGTCGTCTGGCTCATGCCTTAGCTGTGTTAAGTGTGGAAAACGTGCTGGTCCTCAGGCTGGGCCCACAGCCTAGCTTTCGCTTCTGTGAGAGTGCTGTCCCGAGTCTCCTCCTGGAGCCAGTCGTCAGCACGGTGCCTTTTGGCACTGCAGTTCTCTTTCAGTCAGGGAGGCCGTGCGACTGGCAAAGGGAGTCTGCGCAGCACTGCCTTCGCGAGGCTCTTTGACGACTGGGGCACTCAACCCAGGCAAGCCAGAGAGCAGTACGTTGCCCTTGCTATGAATGTGAAGAGCTTTCTCCAGGGCCCTGTTGAGGCTGAGGTTCCTCAGGAGCCAGGAGCCGCCGTTCCGGCACGGAGAGAAGTCATCCTGCGAACTTGGCGAACGAGCTCCTATCCTGTGTGCCCCCAGGAGCGTCGCAGAGTTAAGGCACTCCGTGGTGGAGTATGGCCTCATGGAAACCACTGCACACCCAACTCCCCCGACGTGAAACACTGGAACTTACCTTGAGGCCTGAGGTCACCTTTCGTTCGGCCGGAGCTGAACATGCGGTGCCGGGGGAGGGGTTCCTAGAGAGGGATCGCCAGCACGGTTTTCGTTTTGAGAGAACACGCAGCCTCGGCCCACAACGACAATCCTGCCGTGCAGAGACGTCGGGCCGCTAGTGCTGTTCAGGCAGCTTTGAAGCCAAGCGCAAGGCGCCTCCAAACGGGGAGAAAGCGTACTCTCCCCTCCGCGTCCCACGTTCAAGCTGAATGACGCAGCATGTTTCTCGGAAGGCTCTGCCGAGCTATCTAGTACAAGGGAGAGAGTGCCTGCCTCTGCTGAGAAAGGTTTTGACGTGGGGATTGCTGGACATGAGGAAGAGCGTTCCCCAGGCCGTGCAAAGTTTAGGCTTTGGTGACTCTGGATGGTCCCAAGGGTCCAGAATTGTCCCTGGGAAAGCTGTCCTCTTTTCCTTTCTCCGGCTGGAAGTAAACAGCTGGCAACCGACTGCCGTACGCAGACGTCCTGGGGGAGCCCCCCGGTTTCATTTGGGACGCACGTGGGTGTCTCACAGAAGAGCCCAAATTCCTAATTGGGGGCACACCAGCATGGAACGTAAGGCTGTTTACAACTGCGTAACCTGAGGCCGTTGGAAGGCCGTACAGACGAGAGCTTTCGAGCGAACGGGGCAGCGCTTCGCCATCATCGTTGCCCGTTCACGGAGCTTAATCAAACGAATGCCTTTACTTCCTGTGGCTCAAGCGCAGCAGAGGAGTTGGAAGGCATACAGTGCCCTTTGACAGTTGTTACGACGAACGTGAGTGCACAGTGTCTCGTGAAATAAATCCCTAGCACTGTTGAAGCATCCCGTTAACGCCTGCTTCTTCGCTCCTATGGCACTCCGAGGTGGTACTGACGGGGGAAATCTGGACTTTTACTTGAGGCCGGGGGGGCTCACAATTCTTTTGTCGGCGAGCTCCACAGTGCTCTTGCTGAAGCTCCCAGCAAGGACCTGAGAGCAGCAGGCCTCACACGAGTACACTCGGACGGCTTCCGTCACGAGTAAACTCAGACCTCTTATGTGAGGCCTTCCGGCAGCCAAGAGAAGGTGGGCGCGAGGAGTGTGCTTCAGGCAGCTTAGGACCCGCAACTGTCTCGTCTACCACGGAGGGGAATAAGGTTTGCCCAGGGTCGCCCAGTTTCAAAGCTGAGCTCACGTAGTTATCCTCAGTGGTTTCCGATTACCTGAAGGAAACACACGGGAGGAACAGGGCCCTTCCATGGAGGCCCTTTTGGGCACAGGGACCTCTGCGTGGGATCTACTGGGTAAGTATGGCAGTACCTTAGGTAGGCCTCAGGGACCAAGGCTGTCGTCTGGCTCATGCCTTAGCTGTGTTAAGTGTGGAAAACGTGCTGGTCCTCAGGCTGGGCCCACAGCCTAGCTTTCGCTTCTGTGAGAGTGCTGTCCCGAGTCTCCTCCTGGAGCCAGTCGTCAGCACGGTGCCTTTTGGCACTGCAGTTCTCTTTCAGTCAGGGAGGCCGTGCGACTGGCAAAGGGAGTCTGCGCAGCACTGCCTTCGCGAGGCTCTTTGACGACTGGGGCACTCAACCCAGGCAAGCCAGAGAGCAGTACGTTGCCCTTGCTATGAATGTGAAGAGCTTTCTCCAGGGCCCTGTTGAGGCTGAGGTTCCTCAGGAGCCAGGAGCCGCCGTTCCGGCACGGAGAGAAGTCATCCTGCGAACTTGGCGAACGAGCTCCTATCCTGTGTGCCCCCAGGAGCGTCGCAGAGTTAAGGCACTCCGTGGTGGAGTATGGCCTCATGGAAACCACTGCACACCCAACTCCCCCGACGTGAAACACTGGAACTTACCTTGAGGCCTGAGGTCACCTTTCGTTCGGCCGGAGCTGAACATGCGGTGCCGGGGGAGGGGTTCCTAGAGAGGGATCGCCAGCACGGTTTTCGTTTTGAGAGAACACGCAGCCTCGGCCCACAACGACAATCCTGCCGTGCAGAGACGTCGGGCCGCTAGTGCTGTTCAGGCAGCTTTGAAGCCAAGCGCAAGGCGCCTCCAAACGGGGAGAAAGCGTACTCTCCCCTCCGCGTCCCACGTTCAAGCTGAATGACGCAGCATGTTTCTCGGAAGGCTCTGCCGAGCTATCTAGTACAAGGGAGAGAGTGCCTGCCTCTGCTGAGAAAGGTTTTGACGTGGGGATTGCTGGACATGAGGAAGAGCGTTCCCCAGGCCGTGCAAAGTTTAGGCTTTGGTGACTCTGGATGGTCCCAAGGGTCCAGAATTGTCCCTGGGAAAGCTGTCCTCTTTTCCTTTCTCCGGCTGGAAGTAAACAGCTGGCAACCGACTGCCGTACGCAGACGTCCTGGGGGAGCCCCCCGGTTTCATTTGGGACGCACGTGGGTGTCTCACAGAAGAGCCCAAATTCCTAATTGGGGGCACACCAGCATGGAACGTAAGGCTGTTTACAACTGCGTAACCTGAGGCCGTTGGAAGGCCGTACAGACGAGAGCTTTCGAGCGAACGGGGCAGCGCTTCGCCATCATCGTTGCCCGTTCACGGAGCTTAATCAAACGAATGCCTTTACTTCCTGTGGCTCAAGCGCAGCAGAGGAGTTGGAAGGCATACAGTGCCCTTTGACAGTTGTTACGACGAACGTGAGTGCACAGTGTCTCGTGAAATAAATCCCTAGCACTGTTGAAGCATCCCGTTAACGCCTGCTTCTTCGCTCCTATGGCACTCCGAGGTGGTACTGACGGGGGAAATCTGGACTTTTACTTGAGGCCGGGGGGGCTCACAATTCTTTTGTCGGCGAGCTCCACAGTGCTCTTGCTGAAGCTCCCAGCAAGGACCTGAGAGCAGCAGGCCTCACACGAGTACACTCGGACGGCTTCCGTCACGAGTAAACTCAGACCTCTTATGTGAGGCCTTCCGGCAGCAAAGAGAAGGTGGGCGCGAGGAGTGTGCTTCAGGCAGCTTAGGACCCGCAACTGTCTCGTCTACCACGGAGGGGAATAAGGTTTGCCCAGGGTCGCCCAGTTTCAAAGCTGAGCTCACGTAGTTATCCTCAGTGGTTTCCGATTACCTGAAGGAAACACACGGGAGGAACAGGGCCCTTCCATGGAGGCCCTTTTGGGCACAGGGACCTCTGCGTGGGATCTACTGGGTAAGTATGGCAGTACCTTAGGTAGGCCTCAGGGACCAAGGCTGTCGTCTGGCTCATGCCTTAGCTGTGTTAAGTGTGGAAAACGTGCTGGTCCTCAGGCTGGGCCCACAGCCTAGCTTTCGCTTCTGTGAGAGTGCTGTCCCGAGTCTCCTCCTGGAGCCAGTCGTCAGCACGGTGCCTTTTGGCACTGCAGTTCTCTTTCAGTCAGGGAGGCCGTGCGACTGGCAAAGGGAGTCTGCGCAGCACTGCCTTCGCGAGGCTCTTTGACGACTGGGGCACTCAACCCAGGCAAGCCAGAGAGCAGTACGTTGCCCTTGCTATGAATGTGAAGAGCTTTCTCCAGGGCCCTGTTGAGGCTGAGGTTCCTCAGGAGCCAGGAGCCGCCGTTCCGGCACGGAGAGAAGTCATCCTGCGAACTTGGCGAACGAGCTCCTATCCTGTGTGCCCCCAGGAGCGTCGCAGAGTTAAGGCACTCCGTGGTGGAGTATGGCCTCATGGAAACCACTGCACACCCAACTCCCCCGACGTGAAACACTGGAACTTACCTTGAAGCCTGAGGTCACCTTTCGTTCGGCCGGAGCTGAACATGCGGTGCCGGGGGAGGGGTTCCTAGAGAGGGATCGCCAGCACGGTTTTCGTTTTGAGAGAACACGCAGCCTTGGCCCACAACGACAATCCTGCCGTGCAGAGACGTCGGGCCGCTAGTGCTGTTCAGGCAGCTTTGAAGCCAAGCGCAAGGCGCCTCCAAACGGGGAGAAAGCGTACTCTCCCCTCCGCGTCCCACGTTCAAGCTGAATGACGCAGCATGTTTCTCGGAAGGCTCTGCCGAGCTATCTAGTACAAGGGAGAGAGTGCCTGCCTCTGCTGAGAAAGGTTTTGACGTGGGGATTGCTGGACATGAGGAAGAGCGTTCCCCAGGCCGTGCAAAGTTTAGGCTTTGGTGACTCTGGATGGTCCCAAGGGTCCAGAATTGTCCCTGGGAAAGCTGTCCTCTTTTCCTTTCTCCGGCTGGAAGTAAACAGCTGGCAACCGACTGCCGTACGCAGACGTCCTGGGGGAGCCCCCCGGTTTCATTTGGGACGCACGTGGGTGTCTCACAGAAGAGCCCAAATTCCTAATTGGGGGCACACCAGCATGGAACGTAAGGCTGTTTACAACTGCGTAACCTGAGGCCGTTGGAAGGCCGTACAGACGAGAGCTTTCGAGCGAACGGGGCAGCGCTTCGCCATCATCGTTGCCCGTTCACGGAGCTTAATCAAACGAATGCCTTTACTTCCTGTGGCTCAAGCGCAGCAGAGGAGTTGGAAGGCATACAGTGCCCTTTGACAGTTGTTACGACGAACGTGAGTGCACAGTGTCTCGTGAAATAAATCCCTAGCACTGTTGAAGCATCCCGTTAACGCCTGCCTCTTCGCTCCTATGGCACTCCGAGGTGGTACTGACGGGGGAAATCTGGACTTTTACTTGAGGCCGGGGGGGCTCACAATTCTTTTGTCGGCGAGCTCCACAGTGCTCTTGCTGAAGCTCCCAGCAAGGACCTGAGAGCAGCAGGCCTCACACGAGTACACTCGGACGGCTTCCGTCACGAGTAAACTCAGACCTCTTATGTGAGGCCTTCCGGCAGCCAAGAGAAGGTGGGCGCGAGGAGTGTGCTTCAGGCAGCTTAGGACCCGCAACTGTCTCGTCTACCACGGAGGGGAATAAGGTTTGCCCAGGGTCGCCCAGTTTCAAAGCTGAGCTCACGTAGTTATCCTCAGTGGTTTCCGATTACCTGAAGGAAACACACGGGAGGAACAGGGCCCTTCCATGGAGGCCCTTTTGGGCACAGGGACCTCTGCGTGGGATCTACTGGGTAAGTATGGCAGTACCTTAGGTAGGCCTCAGGGACCAAGGCTGTCGTCTGGCTCATGCCTTAGCTGTGTTAAGTGTGGAAAACGTGCTGGTCCTCAGGCTGGGCCCACAGCCTAGCTTTCGCTTCTGTGAGAGTGCTGTCCCGAGTCTCCTCCTGGAGCCAGTCGTCAGCACGGTGCCTTTTGGCACTGCAGTTCTCTTTCAGTCAGGGAGGCCGTGCGACTGGCAAAGGGAGTCTGCGCAGCACTGCCTTCGCGAGGCTCTTTGACGACTGGGGCACTCAACCCAGGCAAGCCAGAGAGCAGTACGTTGCCCTTGCTATGAATGTGAAGAGCTTTCTCCAGGGCCCTGTTGAGGCTGAGGTTCCTCAGGAGCCAGGAGCCGCCGTTCCGGCACGGAGAGAAGTCATCCTGCGAACTTGGCGAACGAGCTCCTATCCTGTGTGCCCCCAGGAGCGTCGCAGAGTTAAGGCACTCCGTGGTGGAGTATGGCCTCATGGAAACCACTGCACACCCAACTCCCCCGACGTGAAACACTGGAACTTACCTTGAAGCCTGAGGTCACCTTTCGTTCGGCCGGAGCTGAACATGCGGTGCCGGGGGAGGAGTTCCTAGAGAGGGATCGCCAGCACGGTTTTCGTTTTGAGAGAACACGCAGCCTCGGCCCACAACGACAATCCTGCCGTGCAGAGACGTCGGGCCGCTAGTGCTGTTCAGGCAGCTTTGAAGCCAAGCGCAAGGCGCCTCCAAACGGGGAGAAAGCGTACTCTCCCCTCCGCGTCCCACGTTCAAGCTGAATGACGCAGCATGTTTCTCGGAAGGCTCTGCCGAGCTATCTAGTACAAGGGAGAGAGTGCCTGCCTCTGCTGAGAAAGGTTTTGACGTGGGGATTGCTGGACATGAGGAAGAGCGTTCCCCAGGCCGTGCAAAGTTTAGGCTTTGGTGACTCTGGATGGTCCCAAGGGTCCAGAATTGTCCCTGGGAAAGCTGTCCTCTTTTCCTTTCTCCGGCTGGAAGTAAACAGCTGGCAACCGACTGCCGTACGCAGACGTCCTGGGGGAGCCCCCCGGTTTCATTTGGGACGCACGTGGGTGTCTCACAGAAGAGCCCAAATTCCTAATTGGGGGCACACCAGCATGGAACGTAAGGCTGTTTACAACTGCGTAACCTGAGGCCGTTGGAAGGCCGTACAGACGAGAGCTTTCGAGCGAACGGGGCAGCGCTTCGCCATCATCGTTGCCCGTTCACGGAGCTTAATCAAACGAATGCCTTTACTTCCTGTGGCTCAAGCGCAGCAGAGGAGTTGGAAGGCATACAGTGCCCTTTGACAGTTGTTACGACGAACGCGAGTGCACAGTGTCTCGTGAAATAAATCCCTAGCACTGTTGAAGCATCCCGTTAACGCCTGCTTCTTCGCTCCTATGGCACTCCGAGGTGGTACTGACGGGGGAAATCTGGACTTTTACTTGAGGCCGGGGGGGCTCACAATTCTTTTGTCGGGGAGCTCCACAGTGCTCTTGCTGAAGCTCCCAGCAAGGACCTGAGAGCAGCAGGCCTCACACGAGTACACTCGGACGGCTTCCGTCACGAGTAAACTCAGACCTCTTATGTGAGGCCTTCCGGCAGCCAAGAGAAGGTGGGCGCGAGGAGTGTGCTTCAGGCAGCTTAGGACCCGCAACTGTCTCGTCTACCACGGAGGGGAATAAGGTTTGCCCAGGGTCGCCCAGTTTCAAAGCTGAGCTCACGTAGTTATCCTCAGTGGTTTCCGATTACCTGAAGGAAACACACGGGAGGAACAGGGCCCTTCCATGGAGGCCCTTTTGGGCACAGGGACCTCTGCGTGGGATCTACTGGGTAAGTATGGCAGTACCTTAGGTAGGCCTCAGGGACCAAGGCTGTCGTCTGGCTCATGCCTTAGCTGTGTTAAGTGTGGAAAACGTGCTGGTCCTCAGGCTGGGCCCACAGCCTAGCTTTCGCTTCTGTGAGAGTGCTGTCCCGAGTCTCCTCCTGGAGCCAGTCGTCAGCACGGTGCCTTTTGGCACTGCAGTTCTCTTTCAGTCAGGGAGGCCGTGCGACTGGCAAAGGGAGTCTGCGCAGCACTGCCTTCGCGAGGCTCTTTGACGACTGGGGCACTCAACCCAGGCAAGCCAGAGAGCAGTACGTTGCCCTTGCTATGAATGTGAAGAGCTTTCTCCAGGGCCCTGTTGAGGCTGAGGTTCCTCAGGAGCCAGGAGCCGCCGTTCCGGCACGGAGAGAAGTCATCCTGCGAACTTGGCGAACGAGCTCCTATCCTGTGTGCCCCCAGGAGCGTCGCAGAGTTAAGGCACTCCGTGGTGGAGTATGGCCTCATGGAAACCACTGCACACCCAACTCCCCCGACGTGAAACACTGGAACTTACCTTGAAGCCTGAGGTCACCTTTCGTTCGGCCGGAGCTGAACATGCGGTGCCGGGGGAGGGGTTCCTAGAGAGGGATCGCCAGCACGGTTTTCGTTTTGAGAGAACACGCAGCCTCGGCCCACAACGACAATCCTGCCGTGCAGAGACGTCGGGCCGCTAGTGCTGTTCAGGCAGCTTTGAAGCCAAGCGCAAGGCGCCTCCAAACGGGGAGAAAGCGTACTCTCCCCTCCGCGTCCCACGTTCAAGCTGAATGACGCAGCATGTTTCTCGGAAGGCTCTGCCGAGCTATCTAGTACAAGGGAGAGAGTGCCTGCCTCTGCTGAGAAAGGTTTTGACGTGGGGATTGCTGGACATGAGGAAGAGCGTTCCCCAGGCCGTGCAAAGTTTAGGCTTTGGTGACTCTGGATGGTCCCAAGGGTCCAGAATTGTCCCTGGGAAAGCTGTCCTCTTTTCCTTTCTCCGGCTGGAAGTAAACAGCTGGCAACCGACTGCCGTACGCAGACGTCCTGGGGGAGCCCCCCGGTTTCATTTGGGACGCACGTGGGTGTCTCACAGAAGAGCCCAAATTCCTAATTGGGGGCACACCAGCATGGAACGTAAGGCTGTTTACAACTGCGTAACCTGAGGCCGTTGGAAGGCCGTACAGACGAGAGCTTTCGAGCGAACGGGGCAGCGCTTCGCCATCATCGTTGCCCGTTCACGGAGCTTAATCAAACGAATGCCTTTACTTCCTGTGGCTCAAGCGCAGCAGAGGAGTTGGAAGGCATACAGTGCCCTTTGACAGTTGTTACGACGAACGTGAGTGCACAGTGTCTCGTGAAATAAATCCCTAGCACTGTTGAAGCATCCCGTTAACGCATGCTTCTTCGCTCCTATGGCACTCCGAGGTGGTACTGACGGGGGAAATCTGGACTTTTACTTGAGGCCGGGGGGGCTCACAATTCTTTTGTCGGGGAGCTCCACAGTGCTCTTGCTGAAGCTCCCAGCAAGGACCTGAGAGCAGCAGGCCTCACACGAGTACACTCGGACGGCTTCCGTCACGAGTAAACTCAGACCTCTTATGTGAGGCCTTCCGGCAGCCAAGAGAAGGTGGGCGCGAGGAGTGTGCTTCAGGCAGCTTAGGACCCGCAACTGTCTCGTCTACCACGGAGGGGAATAAGGTTTGCCCAGGGTCGCCCAGTTTCAAAGCTGAGCTCACGTAGTTATCCTCAGTGGTTTCCGATTACCTGAAGGAAACACACGGGAGGAACAGGGCCCTTCCATGGAGGCCCTTTTGGGCACAGGGACCTCTGCGTGGGATCTACTGGGTAAGTATGGCAGTACCTTAGGTAGGCCTCAGGGACCAAGGCTGTCGTCTGGCTCATGCCTTAGCTGTGTTAAGTGTGGAAAACGTGCTGGTCCTCAGGCTGGGCCCACAGCCTAGCTTTCGCTTCTGTGAGAGTGCTGTCCCGAGTCTCCTCCTGGAGCCAGTCGTCAGCACGGTGCCTTTTGGCACTGCAGTTCTCTTTCAGTCAGGGAGGCCGTGCGACTGGCAAAGGGAGTCTGCGCAGCACTGCCTTCGCGAGGCTCTTTGACGACTGGGGCACTCAACCCAGGCAAGCCAGAGAGCAGTACGTTGCCCTTGCTATGAATGTGAAGAGCTTTCTCCAGGGCCCTGTTGAGGCTGAGGTTCCTCAGGAGCCAGGAGCCGCCGTTCCGGCACGGAGAGAAGTCATCCTGCGAACTTGGCGAACGAGCTCCTATCCTGTGTGCCCCCAGGAGCGTCGCAGAGTTAAGGCACTCCGTGGTGGAGTATGGCCTCATGGAAACCACTGCACACCCAACTCCCCCGACGTGAAACACTGGAACTTACCTTGAAGCCTGAGGTCACCTTTCGTTCGGCCGGAGCTGAACATGCGGTGCCGGGGGAGGGGTTCCTAGAGAGGGATCGCCAGCACGGTTTTCGTTTTGAGAGAACACGCAGCCTCGGCCCACAACGACAATCCTGCCGTGCAGAGACGTCGGGCCGCTAGTGCTGTTCAGGCAGCTTTGAAGCCAAGCGCAAGGCGCCTCCAAACGGGGAGAAAGCGTACTCTCCCCTCCGCGTCCCACGTTCAAGCTGAATGACGCAGCATGTTTCTCGGAAGGCTCTGCCGAGCTATCTAGTACAAGGGAGAGAGTGCCTGCCTCTGCTGAGAAAGGTTTTGACGTGGGGATTGCTGGACATGAGGAAGAGCGTTCCCCAGGCCGTGCAAAGTTTAGGCTTTGGTGACTCTGGATGGTCCCAAGGGTCCAGAACTGTCCCTGGGAAAGCTGTCCTCTTTTCCTTTCTCCGGCTGGAAGTAAACAGCTGGCAACCGACTGCCGTACGCAGACGTCCTGGGGGAGCCCCCCGGTTTCATTTGGGACGCACGTGGGTGTCTCACAGAAGAGCCCAAATTCCTAATTGGGGGCACACCAGCATGGAACGTAAGGCTGTTTACAACTGCGTAACCTGAGGCCGTTGGAAGGCCGTACAGACGAGAGCTTTCGAGCGAACGGGGCAGCGCTTCGCCATCATCGTTGCCCGTTCACGGAGCTTAATCAAACGAATGCCTTTACTTCCTGTGGCTCAAGCGCAGCAGAGGAGTTGGAAGGCATACAGTGCCCTTTGACAGTTGTTACGACGAACGCGAGTGCACAGTGTCTCGTGAAATAAATCCCTAGCACTGTTGAAGCATCCCGTTAACGCCTGCTTCTTCGCTCCTATGGCACTCCGAGGTGGTACTGACGGGGGAAATCTGGACTTTTACTTGAGGCCGGGGGGGCTCACAATTCTTTTGTCGGGGAGCTCCACAGTGCTCTTGCTGAAGCTCCCAGCAAGGACCTGAGAGCAGCAGGCCTCACACGAGTACACTCGGACGGCTTCCGTCACGAGTAAACTCAGACCTCTTATGTGAGGCCTTCCGGCAGCCAAGAGAAGGTGGGCGCGAGGAGTGTGCTTCAGGCAGCTTAGGACCCGCAACTGTCTCGTCTACCACGGAGGGGAATAAGGTTTGCCCAGGGTCGCCCAGTTTCAAAGCTGAGCTCACGTAGTTATCCTCAGTGGTTTCCGATTACCTGAAGGAAACACACGGGAGGAACAGGGCCCTTCCATGGAGGCCCTTTTGGGCACAGGGACCTCTGCGTGGGATCTACTGGGTAAGTATGGCAGTACCTTAGGTAGGCCTCAGGGACCAAGGCTGTCGTCTGGCTCATGCCTTAGCTGTGTTAAGTGTGGAAAACGTGCTGGTCCTCAGGCTGGGCCCACAGCCTAGCTTTCGCTTCTGTGAGAGTGCTGTCCCGAGTCTCCTCCTGGAGCCAGTCGTCAGCACGGTGCCTTTTGGCACTGCAGTTCTCTTTCAGTCAGGGAGGCCGTGCGACTGGCAAAGGGAGTCTGCGCAGCACTGCCTTCGCGAGGCTCTTTGACGACTGGGGCACTCAACCCAGGCAAGCCAGAGAGCAGTACGTTGCCCTTGCTATGAATGTGAAGAGCTTTCTCCAGGGCCCTGTTGAGGCTGAGGTTCCTCAGGAGCCAGGAGCCGCCGTTCCGGCACGGAGAGAAGTCATCCTGCGAACTTGGCGAACGAGCTCCTATCCTGTGTGCCCCCAGGAGCGTCGCAGAGTTAAGGCACTCCGTGGTGGAGTATGGCCTCATGGAAACCACTGCACACCCAACTCCCCCGACGTGAAACACTGGAACTTACCTTGAAGCCTGAGGTCACCTTTCGTTCGGCCGGAGCTGAACATGCGGTGCCGGGGGAGGGGTTCCTAGAGAGGGATCGCCAGCACGGTTTTCGTTTTGAGAGAACACGCAGCCTCGGCCCACAACGACAATCCTGCCGTGCAGAGACGTCGGGCCGCTAGTGCTGTTCAGGCAGCTTTGAAGCCAAGCGCAAGGCGCCTCCAAACGGGGAGAAAGCGTACTCTCCCCTCCGCGTCCCACGTTCAAGCTGAATGACGCAGCATGTTTCTCGGAAGGCTCTGCCGAGCTATCTAGTACAAGGGAGAGAGTGCCTGCCTCTGCTGAGAAAGGTTTTGACGTGGGGATTGCTGGACATGAGGAAGAGCGTTCCCCAGGCCGTGCAAAGTTTAGGCTTTGGTGACTCTGGATGGTCCCAAGGGTCCAGAATTGTCCCTGGGAAAGCTGTCCTCTTTTCCTTTCTCCGGCTGGAAGTAAACAGCTGGCAACCGACTGCCGTACGCAGACGTCCTGGGGGAGCCCCCCGGTTTCATTTGGGACGCACGTGGGTGTCTCACAGAAGAGCCCAAATTCCTAATTGGGGGCACACCAGCATGGAACGTAAGGCTGTTTACAACTGCGTAACCTGAGGCCGTTGGAAGGCCGTACAGACGAGAGCTTTCGAGCGAACGGGGCAGCGCTTCGCCATCATCGTTGCCCGTTCACGGAGCTTAATCAAACGAATGCCTTTACTTCCTGTGGCTCAAGCGCAGCAGAGGAGTTGGAAGGCATACAGTGCCCTTTGACAGTTGTTACGACGAACGTGAGTGCACAGTGTCTCGTGAAATAAATCCCTAGCACTGTTGAAGCATCCCGTTAACGCCTGCTTCTTCGCTCCTATGGCACTCCGAGGTGGTACTGACGGGGGAAATCTGGACTTTTACTTGAGGCCGGGGGGGCTCACAATTCTTTTGTCGGGGAGCTCCACAGTGCTCTTGCTGAAGCTCCCAGCAAGGACCTGAGAGCAGCAGGCCTCACACGAGTACACTCGGACGGCTTCCGTCACGAGTAAACTCAGACCTCTTATGTGAGGCCTTCCGGCAGCCAAGAGAAGGTGGGCGCGAGGAGTGTGCTTCAGGCAGCTTAGGACCCGCAACTGTCTCGTCTACCACGGAGGGGAATAAGGTTTGCCCAGGGTCGCCCAGTTTCAAAGCTGAGCTCACGTAGTTATCCTCAGTGGTTTCCGATTACCTGAAGGAAACACACGGGAGGAACAGGGCCCTTCCATGGAGGCCCTTTTGGGCACAGGGACCTCTGCGTGGGATCTACTGGGTAAGTATGGCAGTACCTTAGGTAGGCCTCAGGGACCAAGGCTGTCGTCTGGCTCATGCCTTAGCTGTGTTAAGTGTGGAAAACGTGCTGGTCCTCAGGCTGGGCCCACAGCCTAGCTTTCGCTTCTGTGAGAGTGCTGTCCCGAGTCTCCTCCTGGAGCCAGTCGTCAGCACGGTGCCTTTTGGCACTGCAGTTCTCTTTCAGTCAGGGAGGCCGTGCGACTGGCAAAGGGAGTCTGCGCAGCACTGCCTTCGCGAGGCTCTTTGACGACTGGGGCACTCAACCCAGGCAAGCCAGAGAGCAGTACGTTGCCCTTGCTATGAATGTGAAGAGCTTTCTCCAGGGCCCTGTTGAGGCTGAGGTTCCTCAGGAGCCAGGAGCCGCCGTTCCGGCACGGAGAGAAGTCATCCTGCGAACTTGGCGAACGAGCTCCTATCCTGTGTGCCCCCAGGAGCGTCGCAGAGTTAAGGCACTCCGTGGTGGAGTATGGCCTCATGGAAACCACTGCACACCCAACTCCCCCGACGTGAAACACTGGAACTTACCTTGAAGCCTGAGGTCACCTTTCGTTCGGCCGGAGCTGAACATGCGGTGCCGGGGGAGGGGTTCCTAGAGAGGGATCGCCAGCACGGTTTTCGTTTTGAGAGAACACGCAGCCTCGGCCCACAACGACAATCCTGCCGTGCAGAGACGTCGGGCCGCTAGTGCTGTTCAGGCAGCTTTGAAGCCAAGCGCAAGGCGCCTCCAAACGGGGAGAAAGCGTACTCTCCCCTCCGCGTCCCACGTTCAAGCTGAATGACGCAGCATGTTTCTCGGAAGGCTCTGCCGAGCTATCTAGTACAAGGGAGAGAGTGCCTGCCTCTGCTGAGAAAGGTTTTGACGTGGGGATTGCTGGACATGAGGAAGAGCGTTCCCCAGGCCGTGCAAAGTTTAGGCTTTGGTGACTCTGGATGGTCCCAAGGGTCCAGAATTGTCCCTGGGAAAGCTGTCCTCTTTTCCTTTCTCCGGCTGGAAGTAAACAGCTGGCAACCGACTGCCGTACGCAGACGTCCTGGGGGAGCCCCCCGGTTTCATTTGGGACGCACGTGGGTGTCTCACAGAAGAGCCCAAATTCCTAATTGGGGGCACACCAGCATGGAACGTAAGGCTGTTTACAACTGCGTAACCTGAGGCCGTTGGAAGGCCGTACAGACGAGAGCTTTCGAGCGAACGGGGCAGCGCTTCGCCATCATCGTTGCCCGTTCACGGAGCTTAATCAAACGAATGCCTTTACTTCCTGTGGCTCAAGCGCAGCAGAGGAGTTGGAAGGCATACAGTGCCCTTTGACAGTTGTTACGACGAACGTGAGTGCACAGTGTCTCGTGAAATAAATCCCTAGCACTGTTGAAGCATCCCGTTAACGCCTGCTTCTTCGCTCCTATGGCACTCCGAGGTGGTACTGACGGGGGAAATCTGGACTTTTACTTGAGGCCGGGGGGGCTCACAATTCTTTTGTCGGGGAGCTCCACAGTGCTCTTGCTGAAGCTCCCAGCAAGGACCTGAGAGCAGCAGGCCTCACACGAGTACACTCGGACGGCTTCCGTCACGAGTAAACTCAGACCTCTTATGTGAGGCCTTCCGGCAGCCAAGAGAAGGTGGGCGCGAGGAGTGTGCTTCAGGCAGCTTAGGACCCGCAACTGTCTCGTCTACCACGGAGGGGAATAAGGTTTGCCCAGGGTCGCCCAGTTTCAAAGCTGAGCTCACGTAGTTATCCTCAGTGGTTTCCGATTACCTGAAGGAAACACACGGGAGGAACAGGGCCCTTCCATGGAGGCCCTTTTGGGCACAGGGACCTCTGCGTGGGATCTACTGGGTAAGTATGGCAGTACCTTAGGTAGGCCTCAGGGACCAAGGCTGTCGTCTGGCTCATGCCTTAGCTGTGTTAAGTGTGGAAAACGTGCTGGTCCTCAGGCTGGGCCCACAGCCTAGCTTTCGCTTCTGTGAGAGTGCTGTCCCGAGTCTCCTCCTGGAGCCAGTCGTCAGCACGGTGCCTTTTGGCACTGCAGTTCTCTTTCAGTCAGGGAGGCCGTGCGACTGGCAAAGGGAGTCTGCGCAGCACTGCCTTCGCGAGGCTCTTTGACGACTGGGGCACTCAACCCAGGCAAGCCAGAGAGCAGTACGTTGCCCTTGCTATGAATGTGAAGAGCTTTCTCCAGGGCCCTGTTGAGGCTGAGGTTCCTCAGGAGCCAGGAGCCGCCGTTCCGGCACGGAGAGAAGTCATCCTGCGAACTTGGCGAACGAGCTCCTATCCTGTGTGCCCCCAGGAGCGTCGCAGAGTTAAGGCACTCCGTGGTGGAGTATGGCCTCATGGAAACCACTGCACACCCAACTCCCCCGACGTGAAACACTGGAACTTACCTTGAGGCCTGAGGTCACCTTTCGTTCGGCCGGAGCTGAACATGCGGTGCCGGGGGAGGGGTTCCTAGAGAGGGATCGCCAGCACGGTTTTCGTTTTGAGAGAACACGCAGCCTCGGCCCACAACGACAATCCTGCCGTGCAGAGACGTCGGGCCGCTAGTGCTGTTCAGGCAGCTTTGAAGCCAAGCGCAAGGCGCCTCCAAACGGGGAGAAAGCGTACTCTCCCCTCCGCGTCCCACGTTCAAGCTGAATGACGCAGCATGTTTCTCGGAAGGCTCTGCCGAGCTATCTAGTACAAGGGAGAGAGTGCCTGCCTCTGCTGAGAAAGGTTTTGACGTGGGGATTGCTGGACATGAGGAAGAGCGTTCCCCAGGCCGTGCAAAGTTTAGGCTTTGGTGACTCTGGATGGTCCCAAGGGTCCAGAATTGTCCCTGGGAAAGCTGTCCTCTTTTCCTTTCTCCGGCTGGAAGTAAACAGCTGGCAACCGACTGCCGTACGCAGACGTCCTGGGGGAGCCCCCCGGTTTCATTTGGGACGCACGTGGGTGTCTCACAGAAGAGCCCAAATTCCTAATTGGGGGCACACCAGCATGGAACGTAAGGCTGTTTACAACTGCGTAACCTGAGGCCGTTGGAAGGCCGTACAGACGAGAGCTTTCGAGCGAACGGGGCAGCGCTTCGCCATCATCGTTGCCCGTTCACGGAGCTTAATCAAACGAATGCCTTTACTTCCTGTGGCTCAAGCGCAGCAGAGGAGTTGGAAGGCATACAGTGCCCTTTGACAGTTGTTACGACGAACGTGAGTGCACAGTGTCTCGTGAAATAAATCCCTAGCACTGTTGAAGCATCCCGTTAACGCCTGCTTCTTCGCTCCTATGGCACTCCGAGGTGGTACTGACGGGGGAAATCTGGACTTTTACTTGAGGCCGGGGGGGCTCACAATTCTTTTGTCGGGGAGCTCCACAGTGCTCTTGCTGAAGCTCCCAGCAAGGACCTGAGAGCAGCAGGCCTCACACGAGTACACTCGGACGGCTTCCGTCACGAGTAAACTCAGACCTCTTATGTGAGGCCTTCCGGCAGCCAAGAGAAGGTGGGCGCGAGGAGTGTGCTTCAGGCAGCTTAGGACCCGCAACTGTCTCGTCTACCACGGAGGGGAATAAGGTTTGCCCAGGGTCGCCCAGTTTCAAAGCTGAGCTCACGTAGTTATCCTCAGTGGTTTCCGATTACCTGAAGGAAACACACGGGAGGAACAGGGCCCTTCCATGGAGGCCCTTTTGGGCACAGGGACCTCTGCGTGGGATCTACTGGGTAAGTATGGCAGTACCTTAGGTAGGCCTCAGGGACCAAGGCTGTCGTCTGGCTCATGCCTTAGCTGTGTTAAGTGTGGAAAACGTGCTGGTCCTCAGGCTGGGCCCACAGCCTAGCTTTCGCTTCTGTGAGAGTGCTGTCCCGAGTCTCCTCCTGGAGCCAGTCGTCAGCACGGTGCCTTTTGGCACTGCAGTTCTCTTTCAGTCAGGGAGGCCGTGCGACTGGCAAAGGGAGTCTGCGCAGCACTGCCTTCGCGAGGCTCTTTGACGACTGGGGCACTCAACCCAGGCAAGCCAGAGAGCAGTACGTTGCCCTTGCTATGAATGTGAAGAGCTTTCTCCAGGGCCCTGTTGAGGCTGAGGTTCCTCAGGAGCCAGGAGCCGCCGTTCCGGCACGGAGAGAAGTCATCCTGCGAACTTGGCGAACGAGCTCCTATCCTGTGTGCCCCCAGGAGCGTCGCAGAGTTAAGGCACTCCGTGGTGGAGTATGGCCTCATGGAAACCACTGCACACCCAACTCCCCCGACGTGAAACACTGGAACTTACCTTGAGGCCTGAGGTCACCTTTCGTTCGGCCGGAGCTGAACATGCGGTGCCGGGGGAGGGGTTCCTAGAGAGGGATCGCCAGCACGGTTTTCGTTTTGAGAGAACACGCAGCCTCGGCCCACAACGACAATCCTGCCGTGCAGAGACGTCGGGCCGCTAGTGCTGTTCAGGCAGCTTTGAAGCCAAGCGCAAGGCGCCTCCAAACGGGGAGAAAGCGTACTCTCCCCTCCGCGTCCCACGTTCAAGCTGAATGACGCAGCATGTTTCTCGGAAGGCTCTGCCGAGCTATCTAGTACAAGGGAGAGAGTGCCTGCCTCTGCTGAGAAAGGTTTTGACGTGGGGATTGCTGGACATGAGGAAGAGCGTTCCCCAGGCCGTGCAAAGTTTAGGCTTTGGTGACTCTGGATGGTCCCAAGGGTCCAGAATTGTCCCTGGGAAAGCTGTCCTCTTTTCCTTTCTCCGGCTGGAAGTAAACAGCTGGCAACCGACTGCCGTACGCAGACGTCCTGGGGGAGCCCCCCGGTTTCATTTGGGACGCACGTGGGTGTCTCACAGAAGAGCCCAAATTCCTAATTGGGGGCACACCAGCATGGAACGTAAGGCTGTTTACAACTGCGTAACCTGAGGCCGTTGGAAGGCCGTACAGACGAGAGCTTTCGAGCGAACGGGGCAGCGCTTCGCCATCATCGTTGCCCGTTCACGGAGCTTAATCAAACGAATGCCTTTACTTCCTGTGGCTCAAGCGCAGCAGAGGAGTTGGAAGGCATACAGTGCCCTTTGACAGTTGTTACGACGAACGTGAGTGCACAGTGTCTCGTGAAATAAATCCCTAGCACTGTTGAAGCATCCCGTTAACGCCTGCTTCTTCGCTCCTATGGCACTCCGAGGTGGTACTGACGGGGGAAATCTGGACTTTTACTTGAGGCCGGGGGGGCTCACAATTCTTTTGTCGGGGAGCTCCACAGTGCTCTTGCTGAAGCTCCCAGCAAGGACCTGAGAGCAGCAGGCCTCACACGAGTACACTCGGACGGCTTCCGTCACGAGTAAACTCAGACCTCTTATGTGAGGCCTTCCGGCAGCCAAGAGAAGGTGGGCGCGAGGAGTGTGCTTCAGGCAGCTTAGGACCCGCAACTGTCTCGTCTACCACGGAGGGGAATAAGGTTTGCCCAGGGTCGCCCAGTTTCAAAGCTGAGCTCACGTAGTTATCCTCAGTGGTTTCCGATTACCTGAAGGAAACACACGGGAGGAACAGGGCCCTTCCATGGAGGCCCTTTTGGGCACAGGGACCTCTGCGTGGGATCTACTGGGTAAGTATGGCAGTACCTTAGGTAGGCCTCAGGGACCAAGGCTGTCGTCTGGCTCATGCCTTAGCTGTGTTAAGTGTGGAAAACGTGCTGGTCCTCAGGCTGGGCCCACAGCCTAGCTTTCGCTTCTGTGAGAGTGCTGTCCCGAGTCTCCTCCTGGAGCCAGTCGTCAGCACGGTGCCTTTTGGCACTGCAGTTCTCTTTCAGTCAGGGAGGCCGTGCGACTGGCAAAGGGAGTCTGCGCAGCACTGCCTTCGCGAGGCTCTTTGACGACTGGGGCACTCAACCCAGGCAAGCCAGAGAGCAGTACGTTGCCCTTGCTATGAATGTGAAGAGCTTTCTCCAGGGCCCTGTTGAGGCTGAGGTTCCTCAGGAGCCAGGAGCCGCCGTTCCGGCACGGAGAGAAGTCATCCTGCGAACTTGGCGAACGAGCTCCTATCCTGTGTGCCCCCAGGAGCGTCGCAGAGTTAAGGCACTCCGTGGTGGAGTATGGCCTCATGGAAACCACTGCACACCCAACTCCCCCGACGTGAAACACTGGAACTTACCTTGAGGCCTGAGGTCACCTTTCGTTCGGCCGGAGCTGAACATGCGGTGCCGGGGGAGGGGTTCCTAGAGAGGGATCGCCAGCACGGTTTTCGTTTTGAGAGAACACGCAGCCTCGGCCCACAACGACAATCCTGCCGTGCAGAGACGTCGGGCCGCTAGTGCTGTTCAGGCAGCTTTGAAGCCAAGCGCAAGGCGCCTCCAAACGGGGAGAAAGCGTACTCTCCCCTCCGCGTCCCACGTTCAAGCTGAATGACGCAGCATGTTTCTCGGAAGGCTCTGCCGAGCTATCTAGTACAAGGGAGAGAGTGCCTGCCTCTGCTGAGAAAGGTTTTGACGTGGGGATTGCTGGACATGAGGAAGAGCGTTCCCCAGGCCGTGCAAAGTTTAGGCTTTGGTGACTCTGGATGGTCCCAAGGGTCCAGAATTGTCCCTGGGAAAGCTGTCCTCTTTTCCTTTCTCCGGCTGGAAGTAAACAGCTGGCAACCGACTGCCGTACGCAGACGTCCTGGGGGAGCCCCCCGGTTTCATTTGGGACGCACGTGGGTGTCTCACAGAAGAGCCCAAATTCCTAATTGGGGGCACACCAGCATGGAACGTAAGGCTGTTTACAACTGCGTAACCTGAGGCCGTTGGAAGGCCGTACAGACGAGAGCTTTCGAGCGAACGGGGCAGCGCTTCGCCATCATCGTTGCCCGTTCACGGAGCTTAATCAAACGAATGCCTTTACTTCCTGTGGCTCAAGCGCAGCAGAGGAGTTGGAAGGCATACAGTGCCCTTTGACAGTTGTTACGACGAACGTGAGTGCACAGTGTCTCGTGAAATAAATCCCTAGCACTGTTGAAGCATCCCGTTAACGCCTGCTTCTTCGCTCCTATGGCACTCCGAGGTGGTACTGACGGGGGAAATCTGGACTTTTACTTGAGGCCGGGGGGGCTCACAATTCTTTTGTCGGGGAGCTCCACAGTGCTCTTGCTGAAGCTCCCAGCAAGGACCTGAGAGCAGCAGGCCTCACACGAGTACACTCGGACGGCTTCCGTCACGAGTAAACTCAGACCTCTTATGTGAGGCCTTCCGGCAGCCAAGAGAAGGTGGGCGCGAGGAGTGTGCTTCAGGCAGCTTAGGACCCGCAACTGTCTCGTCTACCACGGAGGGGAATAAGGTTTGCCCAGGGTCGCCCAGTTTCAAAGCTGAGCTCACGTAGTTATCCTCAGTGGTTTCCGATTACCTGAAGGAAACACACGGGAGGAACAGGGCCCTTCCATGGAGGCCCTTTTGGGCACAGGGACCTCTGCGTGGGATCTACTGGGTAAGTATGGCAGTACCTTAGGTAGGCCTCAGGGACCAAGGCTGTCGTCTGGCTCATGCCTTAGCTGTGTTAAGTGTGGAAAACGTGCTGGTCCTCAGGCTGGGCCCACAGCCTAGCTTTCGCTTCTGTGAGAGTGCTGTCCCGAGTCTCCTCCTGGAGCCAGTCGTCAGCACGGTGCCTTTTGGCACTGCAGTTCTCTTTCAGTCAGGGAGGCCGTGCGACTGGCAAAGGGAGTCTGCGCAGCACTGCCTTCGCGAGGCTCTTTGACGACTGGGGCACTCAACCCAGGCAAGCCAGAGAGCAGTACGTTGCCCTTGCTATGAATGTGAAGAGCTTTCTCCAGGGCCCTGTTGAGGCTGAGGTTCCTCAGGAGCCAGGAGCCGCCGTTCCGGCACGGAGAGAAGTCATCCTGCGAACTTGGCGAACGAGCTCCTATCCTGTGTGCCCCCAGGAGCGTCGCAGAGTTAAGGCACTCCGTGGTGGAGTATGGCCTCATGGAAACCACTGCACACCCAACTCCCCCGACGTGAAACACTGGAACTTACCTTGAGGCCTGAGGTCACCTTTCGTTCGGCCGGAGCTGAACATGCGGTGCCGGGGGAGGGGTTCCTAGAGAGGGATCGCCAGCACGGTTTTCGTTTTGAGAGAACACGCAGCCTCGGCCCACAACGACAATCCTGCCGTGCAGAGACGTCGGGCCGCTAGTGCTGTTCAGGCAGCTTTGAAGCCAAGCGCAAGGCGCCTCCAAACGGGGAGAAAGCGTACTCTCCCCTCCGCGTCCCACGTTCAAGCTGAATGACGCAGCATGTTTCTCGGAAGGCTCTGCCGAGCTATCTAGTACAAGGGAGAGAGTGCCTGCCTCTGCTGAGAAAGGTTTTGACGTGGGGATTGCTGGACATGAGGAAGAGCGTTCCCCAGGCCGTGCAAAGTTTAGGCTTTGGTGACTCTGGATGGTCCCAAGGGTCCAGAATTGTCCCTGGGAAAGCTGTCCTCTTTTCCTTTCTCCGGCTGGAAGTAAACAGCTGGCAACCGACTGCCGTACGCAGACGTCCTGGGGGAGCCCCCCGGTTTCATTTGGGACGCACGTGGGTGTCTCACAGAAGAGCCCAAATTCCTAATTGGGGGCACACCAGCATGGAACGTAAGGCTGTTTACAACTGCGTAACCTGAGGCCGTTGGAAGGCCGTACAGACGAGAGCTTTCGAGCGAACGGGGCAGCGCTTCGCCATCATCGTTGCCCGTTCACGGAGCTTAATCAAACGAATGCCTTTACTTCCTGTGGCTCAAGCGCAGCAGAGGAGTTGGAAGGCATACAGTGCCCTTTGACAGTTGTTACGACGAACGTGAGTGCACAGTGTCTCGTGAAATAAATCCCTAGCACTGTTGAAGCATCCCGTTAACGCCTGCTTCTTCGCTCCTATGGCACTCCGAGGTGGTACTGACGGGGGAAATCTGGACTTTTACTTGAGGCCGGGGGGGCTCACAATTCTTTTGTCGGGGAGCTCCACAGTGCTCTTGCTGAAGCTCCCAGCAAGGACCTGAGAGCAGCAGGCCTCACACGAGTACACTCGGACGGCTTCCGTCACGAGTAAACTCAGACCTCTTATGTGAGGCCTTCCGGCAGCCAAGAGAAGGTGGGCGCGAGGAGTGTGCTTCAGGCAGCTTAGGACCCGCAACTGTCTCGTCTACCACGGAGGGGAATAAGGTTTGCCCAGGGTCGCCCAGTTTCAAAGCTGAGCTCACGTAGTTATCCTCAGTGGTTTCCGATTACCTGAAGGAAACACACGGGAGGAACAGGGCCCTTCCATGGAGGCCCTTTTGGGCACAGGGACCTCTGCGTGGGATCTACTGGGTAAGTATGGCAGTACCTTAGGTAGGCCTCAGGGACCAAGGCTGTCGTCTGGCTCATGCCTTAGCTGTGTTAAGTGTGGAAAACGTGCTGGTCCTCAGGCTGGGCCCACAGCCTAGCTTTCGCTTCTGTGAGAGTGCTGTCCCGAGTCTCCTCCTGGAGCCAGTCGTCAGCACGGTGCCTTTTGGCACTGCAGTTCTCTTTCAGTCAGGGAGGCCGTGCGACTGGCAAAGGGAGTCTGCGCAGCACTGCCTTCGCGAGGCTCTTTGACGACTGGGGCACTCAACCCAGGCAAGCCAGAGAGCAGTACGTTGCCCTTGCTATGAATGTGAAGAGCTTTCTCCAGGGCCCTGTTGAGGCTGAGGTTCCTCAGGAGCCAGGAGCCGCCGTTCCGGCACGGAGAGAAGTCATCCTGCGAACTTGGCGAACGAGCTCCTATCCTGTGTGCCCCCAGGAGCGTCGCAGAGTTAAGGCACTCCGTGGTGGAGTATGGCCTCATGGAAACCACTGCACACCCAACTCCCCCGACGTGAAACACTGGAACTTACCTTGAAGCCTGAGGTCACCTTTCGTTCGGCCGGAGCTGAACATGCGGTGCCGGGGGAGGGGTTCCTAGAGAGGGATCGCCAGCACGGTTTTCGTTTTGAGAGAACACGCAGCCTCGGCCCACAACGACAATCCTGCCGTGCAGAGACGTCGGGCCGCTAGTGCTGTTCAGGCAGCTTTGAAGCCAAGCGCAAGGCGCCTCCAAACGGGGAGAAAGCGTACTCTCCCCTCCGCGTCCCACGTTCAAGCTGAATGACGCAGCATGTTTCTCGGAAGGCTCTGCCGAGCTATCTAGTACAAGGGAGAGAGTGCCTGCCTCTGCTGAGAAAGGTTTTGACGTGGGGATTGCTGGACATGAGGAAGAGCGTTCCCCAGGCCGTGCAAAGTTTAGGCTTTGGTGACTCTGGATGGTCCCAAGGGTCCAGAATTGTCCCTGGGAAAGCTGTCCTCTTTTCCTTTCTCCGGCTGGAAGTAAACAGCTGGCAACCGACTGCCGTACGCAGACGTCCTGGGGGAGCCCCCCGGTTTCATTTGGGACGCACGTGGGTGTCTCACAGAAGAGCCCAAATTCCTAATTGGGGGCACACCAGCATGGAACGTAAGGCTGTTTACAACTGCGTAACCTGAGGCCGTTGGAAGGCCGTACAGACGAGAGCTTTCGAGCGAACGGGGCAGCGCTTCGCCATCATCGTTGCCCGTTCACGGAGCTTAATCAAACGAATGCCTTTACTTCCTGTGGCTCAAGCGCAGCAGAGGAGTTGGAAGGCATACAGTGCCCTTTGACAGTTGTTACGACGAACGTGAGTGCACAGTGTCTCGTGAAATAAATCCCTAGCACTGTTGAAGCATCCCGTTAACGCCTGCTTCTTCGCTCCTATGGCACTCCGAGGTGGTACTGACGGGGGAAATCTGGACTTTTACTTGAGGCCGGGGGGGCTCACAATTCTTTTGTCGGGGAGCTCCACAGTGCTCTTGCTGAAGCTCCCAGCAAGGACCTGAGAGCAGCAGGCCTCACACGAGTACACTCGGACGGCTTCCGTCACGAGTAAACTCAGACCTCTTATGTGAGGCCTTCCGGCAGCCAAGAGAAGGTGGGCGCGAGGAGTGTGCTTCAGGCAGCTTAGGACCCGCAACTGTCTCGTCTACCACGGAGGGGAATAAGGTTTGCCCAGGGTCGCCCAGTTTCAAAGCTGAGCTCACGTAGTTATCCTCAGTGGTTTCCGATTACCTGAAGGAAACACACGGGAGGAACAGGGCCCTTCCATGGAGGCCCTTTTGGGCACAGGGACCTCTGCGTGGGATCTACTGGGTAAGTATGGCAGTACCTTAGGTAGGCCTCAGGGACCAAGGCTGTCGTCTGGCTCATGCCTTAGCTGTGTTAAGTGTGGAAAACGTGCTGGTCCTCAGGCTGGGCCCACAGCCTAGCTTTCGCTTCTGTGAGAGTGCTGTCCCGAGTCTCCTCCTGGAGCCAGTCGTCAGCACGGTGCCTTTTGGCACTGCAGTTCTCTTTCAGTCAGGGAGGCCGTGCGACTGGCAAAGGGAGTCTGCGCAGCACTGCCTTCGCGAGGCTCTTTGAAGACTGGGGCACTCAACCCAGGCAAGCCAGAGAGCAGTACGTTGCCCTTGCTATGAATGTGAAGAGCTTTCTCCAGGGCCCTGTTGAGGCTGAGGTTCCTCAGGAGCCAGGAGCCGCCGTTCCGGCACGGAGAGAAGTCATCCTGCGAACTTGGCGAACGAGCTCCTATCCTGTGTGCCCCCAGGAGCGTCGCAGAGTTAAGGCACTCCGTGGTGGAGTATGGCCTCATGGAAACCACTGCACACCCAACTCCCCCGACGTGAAACACTGGAACTTACCTTGAGGCCTGAGGTCACCTTTCGTTCGGCCGGAGCTGAACATGCGGTGCCGGGGGAGGGGTTCCTAGAGAGGGATCGCCAGCACGGTTTTCGTTTTGAGAGAACACGCAGCCTCGGCCCACAACGACAATCCTGCCGTGCAGAGACGTCGGGCCGCTAGTGCTGTTCAGGCAGCTTTGAAGCCAAGCGCAAGGCGCCTCCAAACGGGGAGAAAGCGTACTCTCCCCTCCGCGTCCCACGTTCAAGCTGAATGACGCAGCATGTTTCTCGGAAGGCTCTGCCGAGCTATCTAGTACAAGGGAGAGAGTGCCTGCCTCTGCTGAGAAAGGTTTTGACGTGGGGATTGCTGGACATGAGGAAGAGCGTTCCCCAGGCCGTGCAAAGTTTAGGCTTTGGTGACTCTGGATGGTCCCAAGGGTCCAGAATTGTCCCTGGGAAAGCTGTCCTCTTTTCCTTTCTCCGGCTGGAAGTAAACAGCTGGCAACCGACTGCCGTACGCAGACGTCCTGGGGGAGCCCCCCGGTTTCATTTGGGACGCACGTGGGTGTCTCACAGAAGAGCCCAAATTCCTAATTGGGGGCACACCAGCATGGAACGTAAGGCTGTTTACAACTGCGTAACCTGAGGCCGTTGGAAGGCCGTACAGACGAGAGCTTTCGAGCGAACGGGGCAGCGCTTCGCCATCATCGTTGCCCGTTCACGGAGCTTAATCAAACGAATGCCTTTACTTCCTGTGGCTCAAGCGCAGCAGAGGAGTTGGAAGGCATACAGTGCCCTTTGACAGTTGTTACGACGAACGTGAGTGCACAGTGTCTCGTGAAATAAATCCCTAGCACTGTTGAAGCATCCCGTTAACGCCTGCTTCTTCGCTCCTATGGCACTCCGAGGTGGTACTGACGGGGGAAATCTGGACTTTTACTTGAGGCCGGGGGGGCTCACAATTCTTTTGTCGGGGAGCTCCACAGTGCTCTTGCTGAAGCTCCCAGCAAGGACCTGAGAGCAGCAGGCCTCACACGAGTACACTCGGACGGCTTCCGTCACGAGTAAACTCAGACCTCTTATGTGAGGCCTTCCGGCAGCCAAGAGAAGGTGGGCGCGAGGAGTGTGCTTCAGGCAGCTTAGGACCCGCAACTGTCTCGTCTACCACGGAGGGGAATAAGGTTTGCCCAGGGTCGCCCAGTTTCAAAGCTGAGCTCACGTAGTTATCCTCAGTGGTTTCCGATTACCTGAAGGAAACACACGGGAGGAACAGGGCCCTTCCATGGAGGCCCTTTTGGGCACAGGGACCTCTGCGTGGGATCTACTGGGTAAGTATGGCAGTACCTTAGGTAGGCCTCAGGGACCAAGGCTGTCGTCTGGCTCATGCCTTAGCTGTGTTAAGTGTGGAAAACGTGCTGGTCCTCAGGCTGGGCCCACAGCCTAGCTTTCGCTTCTGTGAGAGTGCTGTCCCGAGTCTCCTCCTGGAGCCAGTCGTCAGCACGGTGCCTTTTGGCACTGCAGTTCTCTTTCAGTCAGGGAGGCCGTGCGACTGGCAAAGGGAGTCTGCGCAGCACTGCCTTCGCGAGGCTCTTTGAAGACTGGGGCACTCAACCCAGGCAAGCCAGAGAGCAGTACGTTGCCCTTGCTATGAATGTGAAGAGCTTTCTCCAGGGCCCTGTTGAGGCTGAGGTTCCTCAGGAGCCAGGAGCCGCCGTTCCGGCACGGAGAGAAGTCATCCTGCGAACTTGGCGAACGAGCTCCTATCCTGTGTGCCCCCAGGAGCGTCGCAGAGTTAAGGCACTCCGTGGTGGAGTATGGCCTCATGGAAACCACTGCACACCCAACTCCCCCGACGTGAAACACTGGAACTTACCTTGAGGCCTGAGGTCACCTTTCGTTCGGCCGGAGCTGAACATGCGGTGCCGGGGGAGGGGTTCCTAGAGAGGGATCGCCAGCACGGTTTTCGTTTTGAGAGAACACGCAGCCTCGGCCCACAACGACAATCCTGCCGTGCAGAGACGTCGGGCCGCTAGTGCTGTTCAGGCAGCTTTGAAGCCAAGCGCAAGGCGCCTCCAAACGGGGAGAAAGCGTACTCTCCCCTCCGCGTCCCACGTTCAAGCTGAATGACGCAGCATGTTTCTCGGAAGGCTCTGCCGAGCTATCTAGTACAAGGGAGAGAGTGCCTGCCTCTGCTGAGAAAGGTTTTGACGTGGGGATTGCTGGACATGAGGAAGAGCGTTCCCCAGGCCGTGCAAAGTTTAGGCTTTGGTGACTCTGGATGGTCCCAAGGGTCCAGAATTGTCCCTGGGAAAGCTGTCCTCTTTTCCTTTCTCCGGCTGGAAGTAAACAGCTGGCAACCGACTGCCGTACGCAGACGTCCTGGGGGAGCCCCCCGGTTTCATTTGGGACGCACGTGGGTGTCTCACAGAAGAGCCCAAATTCCTAATTGGGGGCACACCAGCATGGAACGTAAGGCTGTTTACAACTGCGTAACCTGAGGCCGTTGGAAGGCCGTACAGACGAGAGCTTTCGAGCGAACGGGGCAGCGCTTCGCCATCATCGTTGCCCGTTCACGGAGCTTAATCAAACGAATGCCTTTACTTCCTGTGGCTCAAGCGCAGCAGAGGAGTTGGAAGGCATACAGTGCCCTTTGACAGTTGTTACGACGAACGTGAGTGCACAGTGTCTCGTGAAATAAATCCCTAGCACTGTTGAAGCATCCCGTTAACGCATGCTTCTTCGCTCCTATGGCACTCCGAGGTGGTACTGACGGGGGAAATCTGGACTTTTACTTGAGGCCGGGGGGGCTCACAATTCTTTTGTCGGCGAGCTCCACAGTGCTCTTGCTGAAGCTCCCAGCAAGGACCTGAGAGCAGCAGGCCTCACACGAGTACACTCGGACGGCTTCCGTCACGAGTAAACTCAGACCTCTTATGTGAGGCCTTCCGGCAGCCAAGAGAAGGTGGGCGCGAGGAGTGTGCTTCAGGCAGCTTAGGACCCGCAACTGTCTCGTCTACCACGGAGGGGAATAAGGTTTGCCCAGGGTCGCCCAGTTTCAAAGCTGAGCTCACGTAGTTATCCTCAGTGGTTTCCGATTACCTGAAGGAAACACAGGGAGGAACAGGGCCCTTCCATGGAGGCCCTTTTGGGCACAGGGACCTCTGCGTGGGATCTACTGGGTAAGTATGGCAGTACCTTAGGTAGGCCTCAGGGACCAAGGCTGTCGTCTGGCTCATGCCTTAGCTGTGTTAAGTGTGGAAAACGTGCTGGTCCTCAGGCTGGGCCCACAGCCTAGCTTTCGCTTCTGTGAGAGTGCTGTCCCGAGTCTCCTCCTGGAGCCAGTCGTCAGCACGGTGCCTTTTGGCACTGCAGTTCTCTTTCAGTCAGGGAGGCCGTGCGACTGGCAAAGGGAGTCTGCGCAGCACTGCCTTCGCGAGGCTCTTTGACGACTGGGGCACTCAACCCAGGCAAGCCAGAGAGCAGTACGTTGCCCTTGCTATGAATGTGAAGAGCTTTCTCCAGGGCCCTGTTGAGGCTGAGGTTCCTCAGGAGCCAGGAGCCGCCGTTCCGGCACGGAGAGAAGTCATCCTGCGAACTTGGCGAACGAGCTCCTATCCTGTGTGCCCCCAGGAGCGTCGCAGAGTTAAGGCACTCCGTGGTGGAGTATGGCCTCATGGAAACCACTGCACACCCAACTCCCCCGACGTGAAACACTGGAACTTACCTTGAGGCCTGAGGTCACCTTTCGTTCGGCCGGAGCTGAACATGCGGTGCCGGGGGAGGGGTTCCTAGAGAGGGATCGCCAGCACGGTTTTCGTTTTGAGAGAACACGCAGCCTCGGCCCACAACGACAATCCTGCCGTGCAGAGACGTCGGGCCGCTAGTGCTGTTCAGGCAGCTTTGAAGCCAAGCGCAAGGCGCCTCCAAACGGGGAGAAAGCGTACTCTCCCCTCCGCGTCCCACGTTCAAGCTGAATGACGCAGCATGTTTCTCGGAAGGCTCTGCCGAGCTATCTAGTACAAGGGAGAGAGTGCCTGCCTCTGCTGAGAAAGGTTTTGACGTGGGGATTGCTGGACATGAGGAAGAGCGTTCCCCAGGCCGTGCAAAGTTTAGGCTTTGGTGACTCTGGATGGTCCCAAGGGTCCAGAATTGTCCCTGGGAAAGCTGTCCTCTTTTCCTTTCTCCGGCTGGAAGTAAACAGCTGGCAACCGACTGCCGTACGCAGACGTCCTGGGGGAGCCCCCCGGTTTCATTTGGGACGCACGTGGGTGTCTCACAGAAGAGCCCAAATTCCTAATTGGGGGCACACCAGCATGGAACGTAAGGCTGTTTACAACTGCGTAACCTGAGGCCGTTGGAAGGCCGTACAGACGAGAGCTTTCGAGCGAACGGGGCAGCGCTTCGCCATCATCGTTGCCCGTTCACGGAGCTTAATCAAACGAATGCCTTTACTTCCTGTGGCTCAAGCGCAGCAGAGGAGTTGGAAGGCATACAGTGCCCTTTGACAGTTGTTACGACGAACGTGAGTGCACAGTGTCTCGTGAAATAAATCCCTAGCACTGTTGAAGCATCCCGTTAACGCATGCTTCTTCGCTCCTATGGCACTCCGAGGTGGTACTGACGGGGGAAATCTGGACTTTTACTTGAGGCCGGGGGGGCTCACAATTCTTTTGTCGGCGAGCTCCACAGTGCTCTTGCTGAAGCTCCCAGCAAGGACCTGAGAGCAGCAGGCCTCACACGAGTACACTCGGACGGCTTCCGTCACGAGTAAACTCAGACCTCTTATGTGAGGCCTTCCGGCAGCAAAGAGAAGGTGGGCGCGAGGAGTGTGCTTCAGGCAGCTTAGGACCCGCAACTGTCTCGTCTACCACGGAGGGGAATAAGGTTTGCCCAGGGTCGCCCAGTTTCAAAGCTGAGCTCACGTAGTTATCCTCAGTGGTTTCCGATTACCTGAAGGAAACACACGGGAGGAACAGGGCCCTTCCATGGAGGCCCTTTTGGGCACAGGGACCTCTGCGTGGGATCTACTGGGTAAGTATGGCAGTACCTTAGGTAGGCCTCAGGGACCAAGGCTGTCGTCTGGCTCATGCCTTAGCTGTGTTAAGTGTGGAAAACGTGCTGGTCCTCAGGCTGGGCCCACAGCCTAGCTTTCGCTTCTGTGAGAGTGCTGTCCCGAGTCTCCTCCTGGAGCCAGTCGTCAGCACGGTGCCTTTTGGCACTGCAGTTCTCTTTCAGTCAGGGAGGCCGTGCGACTGGCAAAGGGAGTCTGCGCAGCACTGCCTTCGCGAGGCTCTTTGACGACTGGGGCACTCAACCCAGGCAAGCCAGAGAGCAGTACGTTGCCCTTGCTATGAATGTGAAGAGCTTTCTCCAGGGCCCTGTTGAGGCTGAGGTTCCTCAGGAGCCAGGAGCCGCCGTTCCGGCACGGAGAGAAGTCATCCTGCGAACTTGGCGAACGAGCTCCTATCCTGTGTGCCCCCAGGAGCGTCGCAGAGTTAAGGCACTCCGTGGTGGAGTATGGCCTCATGGAAACCACTGCACACCCAACTCCCCCGACGTGAAACACTGGAACTTACCTTGAAGCCTGAGGTCACCTTTCGTTCGGCCGGAGCTGAACATGCGGTGCCGGGGGAGGGGTTCCTAGAGAGGGATCGCCAGCACGGTTTTCGTTTTGAGAGAACACGCAGCCTCGGCCCACAACGACAATCCTGCCGTGCAGAGACGTCGGGCCGCTAGTGCTGTTCAGGCAGCTTTGAAGCCAAGCGCAAGGCGCCTCCAAACGGGGCGAAAGCGTACTCTCCCCTCCGCGTGCCACGTTCAAGCTGAATGACGCAGCATGTTTCTCGGAAGGCTCTGCCGAGCTATCTAGTACAAGGGAGAGAGTGCCTGCCTCTGCTGAGAAAGGTTTTGACGTGGGGATTGCTGGACATGAGGAAGAGCGTTCCCCAGGCCGTGCAAAGTTTAGGCTTTGGTGACTCTGGATGGTCCCAAGGGTCCAGAATTGTCCCTGGGAAAGCTGTCCTCTTTTCCTTTCTCCGGCTGGAAGTAAACAGCTGGCAACCGACTGCCGTACGCAGACGTCCTGGGGGAGCCCCCCGGTTTCATTTGGGACGCACGTGGGTGTCTCACAGAAGAGCCCAAATTCCTAATTGGGGGCACACCAGCATGGAACGTAAGGCTGTTTACAACTGCGTAACCTGAGGCCGTTGGAAGGCCGTACAGACGAGAGCTTTCGAGCGAACGGGGCAGCGCTTCGCCATCATCGTTGCCCGTTCACGGAGCTTAATCAAACGAATGCCTTTACTTCCTGTGGCTCAAGCGCAGCAGAGGAGTTGGAAGGCATACAGTGCCCTTTGACAGTTGTTACGACGAACGTGAGTGCACAGTGTCTCGTGAAATAAATCCCTAGCACTGTTGAAGCATCCCGTTAACGCATGCTTCTTCGCTCCTATGGCACTCCGAGGTGGTACTGACGGGGGAAATCTGGACTTTTACTTGAGGCCGGGGGGGCTCACAATTCTTTTGTCGGCGAGCTCCACAGTGCTCTTGCTGAAGCTCCCAGCAAGGACCTGAGAGCAGCAGGCCTCACACGAGTACACTCGGACGGCTTCCGTCACGAGTAAACTCAGACCTCTTATGTGAGGCCTTCCGGCAGCAAAGAGAAGGTGGGCGCGAGGAGTGTGCTTCAGGCAGCTTAGGACCCGCAACTGTCTCGTCTACCACGGAGGGGAATAAGGTTTGCCCAGGGTCGCCCAGTTTCAAAGCTGAGCTCACGTAGTTATCCTCAGTGGTTTCCGATTACCTGAAGGAAACACACGGGAGGAACAGGGCCCTTCCATGGAGGCCCTTTTGGGCACAGGGACCTCTGCGTGGGATCTACTGGGTAAGTATGGCAGTACCTTAGGTAGGCCTCAGGGACCAAGGCTGTCGTCTGGCTCATGCCTTAGCTGTGTTAAGTGTGGAAAACGTGCTGGTCCTCAGGCTGGGCCCACAGCCTAGCTTTCGCTTCTGTGAGAGTGCTGTCCCGAGTCTCCTCCTGGAGCCAGTCGTCAGCACGGTGCCTTTTGGCACTGCAGTTCTCTTTCAGTCAGGGAGGCCGTGCGACTGGCAAAGGGAGTCTGCGCAGCACTGCCTTCGCGAGGCTCTTTGACGACTGGGGCACTCAACCCAGGCAAGCCAGAGAGCAGTACGTTGCCCTTGCTATGAATGTGAAGAGCTTTCTCCAGGGCCCTGTTGAGGCTGAGGTTCCTCAGGAGCCAGGAGCCGCCGTTCCGGCACGGAGAGAAGTCATCCTGCGAACTTGGCGAACGAGCTCCTATCCTGTGTGCCCCCAGGAGCGTCGCAGAGTTAAGGCACTCCGTGGTGGAGTATGGCCTCATGGAAACCACTGCACACCCAACTCCCCCGACGTGAAACACTGGAACTTACCTTGAAGCCTGAGGTCACCTTTCGTTCGGCCGGAGCTGAACATGCGGTGCCGGGGGAGGGGTTCCTAGAGAGGGATCGCCAGCACGGTTTTCGTTTTGAGAGAACACGCAGCCTCGGCCCACAACGACAATCCTGCCGTGCAGAGACGTCGGGCCGCTAGTGCTGTTCAGGCAGCTTTGAAGCCAAGCGCAAGGCGCCTCCAAACGGGGCGAAAGCGTACTCTCCCCTCCGCGTGCCACGTTCAAGCTGAATGACGCAGCATGTTTCTCGGAAGGCTCTGCCGAGCTATCTAGTACAAGGGAGAGAGTGCCTGCCTCTGCTGAGAAAGGTTTTGACGTGGGGATTGCTGGACATGAGGAAGAGCGTTCCCCAGGCCGTGCAAAGTTTAGGCTTTGGTGACTCTGGATGGTCCCAAGGGTCCAGAATTGTCCCTGGGAAAGCTGTCCTCTTTTCCTTTCTCCGGCTGGAAGTAAACAGCTGGCAACCGACTGCCGTACGCAGACGTCCTGGGGGAGCCCCCCGGTTTCATTTGGGACGCACGTGGGTGTCTCACAGAAGAGCCCAAATTCCTAATTGGGGGCACACCAGCATGGAACGTAAGGCTGTTTACAACTGCGTAACCTGAGGCCGTTGGAAGGCCGTACAGACGAGAGCTTTCGAGCGAACGGGGCAGCGCTTCGCCATCATCGTTGCCCGTTCACGGAGCTTAATCAAACGAATGCCTTTACTTCCTGTGGCTCAAGCGCAGCAGAGGAGTTGGAAGGCATACAGTGCCCTTTGACAGTTGTTACGACGAACGTGAGTGCACAGTGTCTCGTGAAATAAATCCCTAGCACTGTTGAAGCATCCCGTTAACGCCTGCTTCTTCGCTCCTATGGCACTCCGAGGTGGTACTGACGGGGGAAATCTGGACTTTTACTTGAGGCCGGGGGGGCTCACAATTCTTTTGTCGGGGAGCTCCACAGTGCTCTTGCTGAAGCTCCCAGCAAGGACCTGAGAGCAGCAGGCCTCACACGAGTACACTCGGACGGCTTCCGTCACGAGTAAACTCAGACCTCTTATGTGAGGCCTTCCGGCAGCAAAGAGAAGGTGGGCGCGAGGAGTGTGCTTCAGGCAGCTTAGGACCCGCAACTGTCTCGTCTACCACGGAGGGGAATAAGGTTTGCCCAGGGTCGCCCAGTTTCAAAGCTGAGCTCACGTAGTTATCCTCAGTGGTTTCCGATTACCTGAAGGAAACACACGGGAGGAACAGGGCCCTTCCATGGAGGCCCTTTTGGGCACAGGGACCTCTGCGTGGGATCTACTGGGTAAGTATGGCAGTACCTTAGGTAGGCCTCAGGGACCAAGGCTGTCGTCTGGCTCATGCCTTAGCTGTGTTAAGTGTGGAAAACGTGCTGGTCCTCAGGCTGGGCCCACAGCCTAGCTTTCGCTTCTGTGAGAGTGCTGTCCCGAGTCTCCTCCTGGAGCCAGTCGTCAGCACGGTGCCTTTTGGCACTGCAGTTCTCTTTCAGTCACGGAGGCCGTGCGACTGGCAAAGGGAGTCTGCGCAGCACTGCCTTCGCGAGGCTCTTTGACGACTGGGGCACTCAACCCAGGCAAGCCAGAGAGCAGTACGTTGCCCTTGCTATGAATGTGAAGAGCTTTCTCCAGGGCCCTGTTGAGGCTGAGGTTCCTCAGGAGCCAGGAGCCGCCGTTCCGGCACGGAGAGAAGTCATCCTGCGAACTTGGCGAACGAGCTCCTATCCTGTGTGCCCCCAGGAGCGTCGCAGAGTTAAGGCACTCCGTGGTGGAGTATGGCCTCATGGAAACCACTGCACACCCAACTCCCCCGACGTGAAACACTGGAACTTACCTTGAAGCCTGAGGTCACCTTTCGTTCGGCCGGAGCTGAACATGCGGTGCCGGGGGAGGGGTTCCTAGAGAGGGATCGCCAGCACGGTTTTCGTTTTGAGAGAACACGCAGCCTCGGCCCACAACGACAATCCTGCCGTGCAGAGACGTCGGGCCGCTAGTGCTGTTCAGGCAGCTTTGAAGCCAAGCGCAAGGCGCCTCCAAACGGGGAGAAAGCGTACTCTCCCCTCCGCGTCCCACGTTCAAGCTGAATGACGCAGCATGTTTCTCGGAAGGCTCTGCCGAGCTATCTAGTACAAGGGAGAGAGTGCCTGCCTCTGCTGAGAAAGGTTTTGACGTGGGGATTGCTGGACATGAGGAAGAGCGTTCCCCAGGCCGTGCAAAGTTTAGGCTTTGGTGACTCTGGATGGTCCCAAGGGTCCAGAATTGTCCCTGGGAAAGCTGTCCTCTTTTCCTTTCTCCGGCTGGAAGTAAACAGCTGGCAACCGACTGCCGTACGCAGACGTCCTGGGGGAGCCCCCCGGTTTCATTTGGGACGCACGTGGGTGTCTCACAGAAGAGCCCAAATTCCTAATTGGGGGCACACCAGCATGGAACGTAAGGCTGTTTACAACTGCGTAACCTGAGGCCGTTGGAAGGCCGTACAGACGAGAGCTTTCGAGCGAACGGGGCAGCGCTTCGCCATCATCGTTGCCCGTTCACGGAGCTTAATCAAACGAATGCCTTTACTTCCTGTGGCTCAAGCGCAGCAGAGGAGTTGGAAGGCATACAGTGCCCTTTGACAGTTGTTACGACGAACGTGAGTGCACAGTGTCTCGTGAAATAAATCCCTAGCACTGTTGAAGCATCCCGTTAACGCATGCTTCTTCGCTCCTATGGCACTCCGAGGTGGTACTGACGGGGGAAATCTGGACTTTTACTTGAGGCCGGGGGGGCTCACAATTCTTTTGTCGGCGAGCTCCACAGTGCTCTTGCTGAAGCTCCCAGCAAGGACCTGAGAGCAGCAGGCCTCACACGAGTACACTCGGACGGCTTCCGTCACGAGTAAACTCAGACCTCTTATGTGAGGCCTTCCGGCAGCAAAGAGAAGGTGGGCGCGAGGAGTGTGCTTCAGGCAGCTTAGGACCCGCAACTGTCTCGTCTACCACGGAGGGGAATAAGGTTTGCCCAGGGTCGCCCAGTTTCAAAGCTGAGCTCACGTAGTTATCCTCAGTGGTTTCCGATTACCTGAAGGAAACACACGGGAGGAACAGGGCCCTTCCATGGAGGCCCTTTTGGGCACAGGGACCTCTGCGTGGGATCTACTGGGTAAGTATGGCAGTACCTTAGGCAGGCCTCAGGGACCAAGTCTGTCGTCTGGCTCATGCCTTAGCTGTGTTAAGTGTGGAAAACGTGCTGGTCCTCAGGCTGGGCCCACAGCCTAGCTTTCGCTTCTGTGAGAGTGCTGTCCCGAGTCTCCTCCTGGAGCCAGTCGTCAGCACGGTGCCTTTTGGCACTGCAGTTCTCTTTCAGTCAGGGAGGCCGTGCGACTGGCAAAGGGAGTCTGCGCAGCACTGCCTTCGCGAGGCTCTTTGACGACTGGGGCACTCAACCCAGGCAAGCCAGAGAGCAGTACGTTGCCCTTGCTATGAATGTGAAGAGCTTTCTCCAGGGCCCTGTTGAGGCTGAGGTTCCTCAGGAGCCAGGAGCCGCCGTTCCGGCACGGAGAGAAGTCATCCTGCGAACTTGGCGAACGAGCTCCTATCCTGTGTGCCCCCAGGAGCGTCGCAGAGTTAAGGCACTCCGTGGTGGAGTATGGCCTCATGGAAACCACTGCACACCCAACTCCCCCGACGTGAAACACTGGAACTTACCTTGAGGCCTGAGGTCACCTTTCGTTCGGCCGGAGCTGAACATGCGGTGCCGGGGGAGGGGTTCCTAGAGAGGGATCGCCAGCACGGTTTTCGTTTTGAGAGAACACGCAGCCTCGGCCCACAACGACAATCCTGCCGTGCAGAGACGTCGGGCCGCTAGTGCTGTTCAGGCAGCTTTGAAGCCAAGCGCAAGGCGCCTCCAAACGGGGCGAAAGCGTACTCTCCCCTCCGCGTGCCACGTTCAAGCTGAATGACGCAGCATGTTTCTCGGAAGGCTCTGCCGAGCTATCTAGTACAAGGGAGAGAGTGCCTGCCTCTGCTGAGAAAGGTTTTGACGTGGGGATTGCTGGACATGAGGAAGAGCGTTCCCCAGGCCGTGCAAAGTTTAGGCTTTGGTGACTCTGGATGGTCCCAAGGGTCCAGAATTGTCCCTGGGAAAGCTGTCCTCTTTTTCTTTCTCTGGCTGGAAGTAAACAGCTGGCAACCGACTGCCGTACGCAGACGTCCTGGGGGAGCCCCCCGGTTTCATTTGGGACGCACGTGGGTGTCTCACAGAAGAGCCCAAATTCCTAATTGGGGGCACACCAGCATGGAACGTAAGGCTGTTTACAACTGCGTAACCTGAGGCCGTTGGAAGGCCGTACAGACGAGAGCTTTCGAGCGAACGGGGCAGCGCTTCGCCATCATCGTTGCCCGTTCACGGAGCTTAATCAAACGAATGCCTTTACTTCCTGTGGCTCAAGCGCAGCAGAGGAGTTGGAAGGCATACAGTGCCCTTTGACAGTTGTTACGACGAACGTGAGTGCACAGTGTCTCGTGAAATAAATCCCTAGCACTGTTGAAGCATCCCGTTAACGCCTGCTTCTTCGCTCCTATGGCACTCCGAGGTGGTACTGACGGGGGAAATCTGGACTTTTACTTGAGGCCGGGGGGGCTCACAATTCTTTTGTCGGCGAGCTCCACAGTGCTCTTGCTGAAGCTCCCAGCAAGGACCTGAGAGCAGCAGGCCTCACACGAGTACACTCGGACGGCTTCCGTCACGAGTAAACTCAGACCTCTTATGTGAGGCCTTCCGGCAGCAAAGAGAAGGTGGGCGCGAGGAGTGTGCTTCAGGCAGCTTAGGACCCGCAACTGTCTCGTCTACCACGGAGGGGAATAAGGTTTGCCCAGGGTCGCCCAGTTTCAAAGCTGAGCTCACGTAGTTATCCTCAGTGGTTTCCGATTACCTGAAGGAAACACACGGGAGGAACAGGGCCCTTCCATGGAGGCCCTTTTGGGCACAGGGACCTCTGCGTGGGATCTACTGGGTAAGTATGGCAGTACCTTAGGTAGGCCTCAGGGACCAAGGCTGTCGTCTGGCTCATGCCTTAGCTGTGTTAAGTGTGGAAAACGTGCTGGTCCTCAGGCTGGGCCCACAGCCTAGCTTTCGCTTCTGTGAGAGTGCTGTCCCGAGTCTCCTCCTGGAGCCAGTCGTCAGCACGGTGCCTTTTGGCACTGCAGTTCTCTTTCAGTCAGGGAGGCCGTGCGACTGGCAAAGGGAGTCTGCGCAGCACTGCCTTCGCGAGGCTCTTTGAAGACTGGGGCACTCAACCCAGGCAAGCCAGAGAGCAGTACGTTGCCCTTGCTATGAATGTGAAGAGCTTTCTCCAGGGCCCTGTTGAGGCTGAGGTTCCTCAGGAGCCAGGAGCCGCCGTTCCGGCACGGAGAGAAGTCATCCTGCGAACTTGGCGAACGAGCTCCTATCCTGTGTGCCCCCAGGAGCGTCGCAGAGTTAAGGCACTCCGTGGTGGAGTATGGCCTCATGGAAACCACTGCACACCCAACTCCCCCGACGTGAAACACTGGAACTTACCTTGAAGCCTGAGGTCACCTTTCGTTCGGCCGGAGCTGAACATGCGGTGCCGGGGGAGGGGTTCCTAGAGAGGGATCGCCAGCACGGTTTTCGTTTTGAGAGAACACGCAGCCTCGGCCCACAACGACAATCCTGCCGTGCAGAGACGTCGGGCCGCTAGTGCTGTTCAGGCAGCTTTGAAGCCAAGCGCAAGGCGCCTCCAAACGGGGCGAAAGCGTACTCTCCCCTCCGCGTGCCACGTTCAAGCTGAATGACGCAGCATGTTTCTCGGAAGGCTCTGCCGAGCTATCTAGTACAAGGGAGAGAGTGCCTGCCTCTGCTGAGAAAGGTTTTGACGTGGGGATTGCTGGACATGAGGAAGAGCGTTCCCCAGGCCGTGCAAAGTTTAGGCTTTGGTGACTCTGGATGGTCCCAAGGGTCCAGAATTGTCCCTGGGAAAGCTGTCCTCTTTTCCTTTCTCCGGCTGGAAGTAAACAGCTGGCAACCGACTGCCGTACGCAGACGTCCTGGGGGAGCCCCCCGGTTTCATTTGGGACGCACGTGGGTGTCTCACAGAAGAGCCCAAATTCCTAATTGGGGGCACACCAGCATGGAACGTAAGGCTGTTTACAACTGCGTAACCTGAGGCCGTTGGAAGGCCGTACAGACGAGAGCTTTCGAGCGAACGGGGCAGCGCTTCGCCATCATCGTTGCCCGTTCACGGAGCTTAATCAAACGAATGCCTTTACTTCCTGTGGCTCAAGCGCAGCAGAGGAGTTGGAAGGCATACAGTGCCCTTTGACAGTTGTTACGACGAACGTGAGTGCACAGTGTCTCGTGAAATAAATCCCTAGCACTGTTGAAGCATCCCGTTAACGCATGCTTCTTCGCTCCTATGGCACTCCGAGGTGGTACTGACGGGGGAAATCTGGACTTTTACTTGAGGCCGGGGGGGCTCACAATTCTTTTGTCGGGGAGCTCCACAGTGCTCTTGCTGAAGCTCCCAGCAAGGACCTGAGAGCAGCAGGCCTCACACGAGTACACTCGGACGGCTTCCGTCACGAGTAAACTCAGACCTCTTATGTGAGGCCTTCCGGCAGCAAAGAGAAGGTGGGCGCGAGGAGTGTGCTTCAGGCAGCTTAGGACCCGCAACTGTCTCGTCTACCACGGAGGGGAATAAGGTTTGCCCAGGGTCGCCCAGTTTCAAAGCTGAGCTCACGTAGTTATCCTCAGTGGTTTCCGATTACCTGAAGGAAACACACGGGAGGAACAGGGCCCTTCCATGGAGGCCCTTTTGGGCACAGGGACCTCTGCGTGGGATCTACTGGGTAAGTATGGCAGTACCTTAGGTAGGCCTCAGGGACCAAGGCTGTCGTCTGGCTCATGCCTTAGCTGTGTTAAGTGTGGAAAACGTGCTGGTCCTCAGGCTGGGCCCACAGCCTAGCTTTCGCTTCTGTGAGAGTGCTGTCCCGAGTCTCCTCCTGGAGCCAGTCGTCAGCACGGTGCCTTTTGGCACTGCAGTTCTCTTTCAGTCAGGGAGGCCGTGCGACTGGCAAAGGGAGTCTGCGCAGCACTGCCTTCGCGAGGCTCTTTGACGACTGGGGCACTCAACCCAGGCAAGCCAGAGAGCAGTACGTTGCCCTTGCTATGAATGTGAAGAGCTTTCTCCAGGGCCCTGTTGAGGCTGAGGTTCCTCAGGAGCCAGGAGCCGCCGTTCCGGCACGGAGAGAAGTCATCCTGCGAACTTGGCGAACGAGCTCCTATCCTGTGTGCCCCCAGGAGCGTCGCAGAGTTAAGGCACTCCGTGGTGGAGTATGGCCTCATGGAAACCACTGCACACCCAACTCCCCCGACGTGAAACACTGGAACTTACCTTGAGGCCTGAGGTCACCTTTCGTTCGGCCGGAGCTGAACATGCGGTGCCGGGGGAGGGGTTCCTAGAGAGGGATCGCCAGCACGGTTTTCGTTTTGAGAGAACACGCAGCCTCGGCCCACAACGACAATCCTGCCGTGCAGAGACGTCGGGCCGCTAGTGCTGTTCAGGCAGCTTTGAAGCCAAGCGCAAGGCGCCTCCAAACGGGGCGAAAGCGTACTCTCCCCTCCGCGTGCCACGTTCAAGCTGAATGACGCAGCATGTTTCTCGGAAGGCTCTGCCGAGCTATCTAGTACAAGGGAGAGAGTGCCTGCCTCTGCTGAGAAAGGTTTTGACGTGGGGATTGCTGGACATGAGGAAGAGCGTTCCCCAGGCCGTGCAAAGTTTAGGCTTTGGTGACTCTGGATGGTCCCAAGGGTCCAGAATTGTCCCTGGGAAAGCTGTCCTCTTTTTCTTTCTCTGGCTGGAAGTAAACAGCTGGCAACCGACTGCCGTACGCAGACGTCCTGGGGGAGCCCCCCGGTTTCATTTGGGACGCACGTGGGTGTCTCACAGAAGAGCCCAAATTCCTAATTGGGGGCACACCAGCATGGAACGTAAGGCTGTTTACAACTGCGTAACCTGAGGCCGTTGGAAGGCCGTACAGACGAGAGCTTTCGAGCGAACGGGGCAGCGCTTCGCCATCATCGTTGCCCGTTCACGGAGCTTAATCAAACGAATGCCTTTACTTCCTGTGGCTCAAGCGCAGCAGAGGAGTTGGAAGGCATACAGTGCCCTTTGACAGTTGTTACGACGAACGTGAGTGCACAGTGTCTCGTGAAATAAATCCCTAGCACTGTTGAAGCATCCCGTTAACGCATGCTTCTTCGCTCCTATGGCACTCCGAGGTGGTACTGACGGGGGAAATCTGGACTTTTACTTGAGGCCGGGGGGGCTCACAATTCTTTTGTCGGCGAGCTCCACAGTGCTCTTGCTGAAGCTCCCAGCAAGGACCTGAGAGCAGCAGGCCTCACACGAGTACACTCGGACGGCTTCCGTCACGAGTAAACTCAGACCTCTTATGTGAGGCCTTCCGGCAGCAAAGAGAAGGTGGGCGCGAGGAGTGTGCTTCAGGCAGCTTAGGACCCGCAACTGTCTCGTCTACCACGGAGGGGAATAAGGTTTGCCCAGGGTCGCCCAGTTTCAAAGCTGAGCTCACGTAGTTATCCTCAGTGGTTTCCGATTACCTGAAGGAAACACACGGGAGGAACAGGGCCCTTCCATGGAGGCCCTTTTGGGCACAGGGACCTCTGCGTGGGATCTACTGGGTAAGTATGGCAGTACCTTAGGCAGGCCTCAGGGACCAAGTCTGTCGTCTGGCTCATGCCTTAGCTGTGTTAAGTGTGGAAAACGTGCTGGTCCTCAGGCTGGGCCCACAGCCTAGCTTTCGCTTCTGTGAGAGTGCTGTCCCGAGTCTCCTCCTGGAGCCAGTCGTCAGCACGGTGCCTTTTGGCACTGCAGTTCTCTTTCAGTCAGGGAGGCCGTGCGACTGGCAAAGGGAGTCTGCGCAGCACTGCCTTCGCGAGGCTCTTTGACGACTGGGGCACTCAACCCAGGCAAGCCAGAGAGCAGTACGTTGCCCTTGCTATGAATGTGAAGAGCTTTCTCCAGGGCCCTGTTGAGGCTGAGGTTCCTCAGGAGCCAGGAGCCGCCGTTCCGGCACGGAGAGAAGTCATCCTGCGAACTTGGCGAACGAGCTCCTATCCTGTGTGCCCCCAGGAGCGTCGCAGAGTTAAGGCACTCCGTGGTGGAGTATGGCCTCATGGAAACCACTGCACACCCAACTCCCCCGACGTGAAACACTGGAACTTACCTTGAGGCCTGAGGTCACCTTTCGTTCGGCCGGAGCTGAACATGCGGTGCCGGGGGAGGGGTTCCTAGAGAGGGATCGCCAGCACGGTTTTCGTTTTGAGAGAACACGCAGCCTCGGCCCACAACGACAATCCTGCCGTGCAGAGACGTCGGGCCGCTAGTGCTGTTCAGGCAGCTTTGAAGCCAAGCGCAAGGCGCCTCCAAACGGGGAGAAAGCGTACTCTCCCCTCCGCGTCCCACGTTCAAGCTGAATGACGCAGCATGTTTCTCGGAAGGCTCTGCCGAGCTATCTAGTACAAGGGAGAGAGTGCCTGCCTCTGCTGAGAAAGGTTTTGACGTGGGGATTGCTGGACATGAGGAAGAGCGTTCCCCAGGCCGTGCAAAGTTTAGGCTTTGGTGACTCTGGATGGTCCCAAGGGTCCAGAATTGTCCCTGGGAAAGCTGTCCTCTTTTCCTTTCTCCGGCTGGAAGTAAACAGCTGGCAACCGACTGCCGTACGCAGACGTCCTGGGGGAGCCCCCCGGTTTCATTTGGGACGCACGTGGGTGTCTCACAGAAGAGCCCAAATTCCTAATTGGGGGCACACCAGCATGGAACGTAAGGCTGTTTACAACTGCGTAACCTGAGGCCGTTGGAAGGCCGTACAGACGAGAGCTTTCGAGCGAACGGGGCAGCGCTTCGCCATCATCGTTGCCCGTTCACGGAGCTTAATCAAACGAATGCCTTTACTTCCTGTGGCTCAAGCGCAGCAGAGGAGTTGGAAGGCATACAGTGCCCTTTGACAGTTGTTACGACGAACGTGAGTGCACAGTGTCTCGTGAAATAAATCCCTAGCACTGTTGAAGCATCCCGTTAACGCCTGCTTCTTCGCTCCTATGGCACTCCGAGGTGGTACTGACGGGGGAAATCTGGACTTTTACTTGAGGCCGGGGGGGCTCACAATTCTTTTGTCGGGGAGCTCCACAGTGCTCTTGCTGAAGCTCCCAGCAAGGACCTGAGAGCAGCAGGCCTCACACGAGTACACTCGGACGGCTTCCGTCACGAGTAAACTCAGACCTCTTATGTGAGGCCTTCCGGCAGCCAAGAGAAGGTGGGCGCGAGGAGTGTGCTTCAGGCAGCTTAGGACCCGCAACTGTCTCGTCTACCACGGAGGGGAATAAGGTTTGCCCAGGGTCGCCCAGTTTCAAAGCTGAGCTCACGTAGTTATCCTCAGTGGTTTCCGATTACCTGAAGGAAACACACGGGAGGAACAGGGCCCTTCCATGGAGGCCCTTTTGGGCACAGGGACCTCTGCGTGGGATCTACTGGGTAAGTATGGCAGTACCTTAGGTAGGCCTCAGGGACCAAGGCTGTCGTCTGGCTCATGCCTTAGCTGTGTTAAGTGTGGAAAACGTGCTGGTCCTCAGGCTGGGCCCACAGCCTAGCTTTCGCTTCTGTGAGAGTGCTGTCCCGAGTCTCCTCCTGGAGCCAGTCGTCAGCACGGTGCCTTTTGGCACTGCAGTTCTCTTTCAGTCAGGGAGGCCGTGCGACTGGCAAAGGGAGTCTGCGCAGCACTGCCTTCGCGAGGCTCTTTGAAGACTGGGGCACTCAACCCAGGCAAGCCAGAGAGCAGTACGTTGCCCTTGCTATGAATGTGAAGAGCTTTCTCCAGGGCCCTGTTGAGGCTGAGGTTCCTCAGGAGCCAGGAGCCGCCGTTCCGGCACGGAGAGAAGTCATCCTGCGAACTTGGCGAACGAGCTCCTATCCTGTGTGCCCCCAGGAGCGTCGCAGAGTTAAGGCACTCCGTGGTGGAGTATGGCCTCATGGAAACCACTGCACACCCAACTCCCCCGACGTGAAACACTGGAACTTACCTTGAGGCCTGAGGTCACCTTTCGTTCGGCCGGAGCTGAACATGCGGTGCCGGGGGAGGGGTTCCTAGAGAGGGATCGCCAGCACGGTTTTCGTTTTGAGAGAACACGCAGCCTCGGCCCACAACGACAATCCTGCCGTGCAGAGACGTCGGGCCGCTAGTGCTGTTCAGGCAGCTTTGAAGCCAAGCGCAAGGCGCCTCCAAACGGGGAGAAAGCGTACTCTCCCCTCCGCGTCCCACGTTCAAGCTGAATGACGCAGCATGTTTCTCGGAAGGCTCTGCCGAGCTATCTAGTACAAGGGAGAGAGTGCCTGCCTCTGCTGAGAAAGGTTTTGACGTGGGGATTGCTGGACATGAGGAAGAGCGTTCCCCAGGCCGTGCAAAGTTTAGGCTTTGGTGACTCTGGATGGTCCCAAGGGTCCAGAATTGTCCCTGGGAAAGCTGTCCTCTTTTCCTTTCTCCGGCTGGAAGTAAACAGCTGGCAACCGACTGCCGTACGCAGACGTCCTGGGGGAGCCCCCCGGTTTCATTTGGGACGCACGTGGGTGTCTCACAGAAGAGCCCAAATTCCTAATTGGGGGCACACCAGCATGGAACGTAAGGCTGTTTACAACTGCGTAACCTGAGGCCGTTGGAAGGCCGTACAGACGAGAGCTTTCGAGCGAACGGGGCAGCGCTTCGCCATCATCGTTGCCCGTTCACGGAGCTTAATCAAACGAATGCCTTTACTTCCTGTGGCTCAAGCGCAGCAGAGGAGTTGGAAGGCATACAGTGCCCTTTGACAGTTGTTACGACGAACGTGAGTGCACAGTGTCTCGTGAAATAAATCCCTAGCACTGTTGAAGCATCCCGTTAACGCATGCTTCTTCGCTCCTATGGCACTCCGAGGTGGTACTGACGGGGGAAATCTGGACTTTTACTTGAGGCCGGGGGGGCTCACAATTCTTTTGTCGGCGAGCTCCACAGTGCTCTTGCTGAAGCTCCCAGCAAGGACCTGAGAGCAGCAGGCCTCACACGAGTACACTCGGACGGCTTCCGTCACGAGTAAACTCAGACCTCTTATGTGAGGCCTTCCGGCAGCCAAGAGAAGGTGGGCGCGAGGAGTGTGCTTCAGGCAGCTTAGGACCCGCAACTGTCTCGTCTACCACGGAGGGGAATAAGGTTTGCCCAGGGTCGCCCAGTTTCAAAGCTGAGCTCACGTAGTTATCCTCAGTGGTTTCCGATTACCTGAAGGAAACACAGGGAGGAACAGGGCCCTTCCATGGAGGCCCTTTTGGGCACAGGGACCTCTGCGTGGGATCTACTGGGTAAGTATGGCAGTACCTTAGGTAGGCCTCAGGGACCAAGGCTGTCGTCTGGCTCATGCCTTAGCTGTGTTAAGTGTGGAAAACGTGCTGGTCCTCAGGCTGGGCCCACAGCCTAGCTTTCGCTTCTGTGAGAGTGCTGTCCCGAGTCTCCTCCTGGAGCCAGTCGTCAGCACGGTGCCTTTTGGCACTGCAGTTCTCTTTCAGTCAGGGAGGCCGTGCGACTGGCAAAGGGAGTCTGCGCAGCACTGCCTTCGCGAGGCTCTTTGACGACTGGGGCACTCAACCCAGGCAAGCCAGAGAGCAGTACGTTGCCCTTGCTATGAATGTGAAGAGCTTTCTCCAGGGCCCTGTTGAGGCTGAGGTTCCTCAGGAGCCAGGAGCCGCCGTTCCGGCACGGAGAGAAGTCATCCTGCGAACTTGGCGAACGAGCTCCTATCCTGTGTGCCCCCAGGAGCGTCGCAGAGTTAAGGCACTCCGTGGTGGAGTATGGCCTCATGGAAACCACTGCACACCCAACTCCCCCGACGTGAAACACTGGAACTTACCTTGAGGCCTGAGGTCACCTTTCGTTCGGCCGGAGCTGAACATGCGGTGCCGGGGGAGGGGTTCCTAGAGAGGGATCGCCAGCACGGTTTTCGTTTTGAGAGAACACGCAGCCTCGGCCCACAACGACAATCCTGCCGTGCAGAGACGTCGGGCCGCTAGTGCTGTTCAGGCAGCTTTGAAGCCAAGCGCAAGGCGCCTCCAAACGGGGAGAAAGCGTACTCTCCCCTCCGCGTCCCACGTTCAAGCTGAATGACGCAGCATGTTTCTCGGAAGGCTCTGCCGAGCTATCTAGTACAAGGGAGAGAGTGCCTGCCTCTGCTGAGAAAGGTTTTGACGTGGGGATTGCTGGACATGAGGAAGAGCGTTCCCCAGGCCGTGCAAAGTTTAGGCTTTGGTGACTCTGGATGGTCCCAAGGGTCCAGAATTGTCCCTGGGAAAGCTGTCCTCTTTTCCTTTCTCCGGCTGGAAGTAAACAGCTGGCAACCGACTGCCGTACGCAGACGTCCTGGGGGAGCCCCCCGGTTTCATTTGGGACGCACGTGGGTGTCTCACAGAAGAGCCCAAATTCCTAATTGGGGGCACACCAGCATGGAACGTAAGGCTGTTTACAACTGCGTAACCTGAGGCCGTTGGAAGGCCGTACAGACGAGAGCTTTCGAGCGAACGGGGCAGCGCTTCGCCATCATCGTTGCCCGTTCACGGAGCTTAATCAAACGAATGCCTTTACTTCCTGTGGCTCAAGCGCAGCAGAGGAGTTGGAAGGCATACAGTGCCCTTTGACAGTTGTTACGACGAACGTGAGTGCACAGTGTCTCGTGAAATAAATCCCTAGCACTGTTGAAGCATCCCGTTAACGCATGCTTCTTCGCTCCTATGGCACTCCGAGGTGGTACTGACGGGGGAAATCTGGACTTTTACTTGAGGCCGGGGGGGCTCACAATTCTTTTGTCGGCGAGCTCCACAGTGCTCTTGCTGAAGCTCCCAGCAAGGACCTGAGAGCAGCAGGCCTCACACGAGTACACTCGGACGGCTTCCGTCACGAGTAAACTCAGACCTCTTATGTGAGGCCTTCCGGCAGCCAAGAGAAGGTGGGCGCGAGGAGTGTGCTTCAGGCAGCTTAGGACCCGCAACTGTCTCGTCTACCACGGAGGGGAATAAGGTTTGCCCAGGGTCGCCCAGTTTCAAAGCTGAGCTCACGTAGTTATCCTCAGTGGTTTCCGATTACCTGAAGGAAACACACGGGAGGAACAGGGCCCTTCCATGGAGGCCCTTTTGGGCACAGGGACCTCTGCGTGGGATCTACTGGGTAAGTATGGCAGTACCTTAGGTAGGCCTCAGGGACCAAGGCTGTCGTCTGGCTCATGCCTTAGCTGTGTTAAGTGTGGAAAACGTGCTGGTCCTCAGGCTGGGCCCACAGCCTAGCTTTCGCTTCTGTGAGAGTGCTGTCCCGAGTCTCCTCCTGGAGCCAGTCGTCAGCACGGTGCCTTTTGGCACTGCAGTTCTCTTTCAGTCAGGGAGGCCGTGCGACTGGCAAAGGGAGTCTGCGCAGCACTGCCTTCGCGAGGCTCTTTGAAGACTGGGGCACTCAACCCAGGCAAGCCAGAGAGCAGTACGTTGCCCTTGCTATGAATGTGAAGAGCTTTCTCCAGGGCCCTGTTGAGGCTGAGGTTCCTCAGGAGCCAGGAGCCGCCGTTCCGGCACGGAGAGAAGTCATCCTGCGAACTTGGCGAACGAGCTCCTATCCTGTGTGCCCCCAGGAGCGTCGCAGAGTTAAGGCACTCCGTGGTGGAGTATGGCCTCATGGAAACCACTGCACACCCAACTCCCCCGACGTGAAACACTGGAACTTACCTTGAGGCCTGAGGTCACCTTTCGTTCGGCCGGAGCTGAACATGCGGTGCCGGGGGAGGGGTTCCTAGAGAGGGATCGCCAGCACGGTTTTCGTTTTGAGAGAACACGCAGCCTCGGCCCACAACGACAATCCTGCCGTGCAGAGACGTCGGGCCGCTAGTGCTGTTCAGGCAGCTTTGAAGCCAAGCGCAAGGCGCCTCCAAACGGGGAGAAAGCGTACTCTCCCCTCCGCGTCCCACGTTCAAGCTGAATGACGCAGCATGTTTCTCGGAAGGCTCTGCCGAGCTATCTAGTACAAGGGAGAGAGTGCCTGCCTCTGCTGAGAAAGGTTTTGACGTGGGGATTGCTGGACATGAGGAAGAGCGTTCCCCAGGCCGTGCAAAGTTTAGGCTTTGGTGACTCTGGATGGTCCCAAGGGTCCAGAATTGTCCCTGGGAAAGCTGTCCTCTTTTCCTTTCTCCGGCTGGAAGTAAACAGCTGGCAACCGACTGCCGTACGCAGACGTCCTGGGGGAGCCCCCCGGTTTCATTTGGGACGCACGTGGGTGTCTCACAGAAGAGCCCAAATTCCTAATTGGGGGCACACCAGCATGGAACGTAAGGCTGTTTACAACTGCGTAACCTGAGGCCGTTGGAAGGCCGTACAGACGAGAGCTTTCGAGCGAACGGGGCAGCGCTTCGCCATCATCGTTGCCCGTTCACGGAGCTTAATCAAACGAATGCCTTTACTTCCTGTGGCTCAAGCGCAGCAGAGGAGTTGGAAGGCATACAGTGCCCTTTGACAGTTGTTACGACGAACGTGAGTGCACAGTGTCTCGTGAAATAAATCCCTAGCACTGTTGAAGCATCCCGTTAACGCATGCTTCTTCGCTCCTATGGCACTCCGAGGTGGTACTGACGGGGGAAATCTGGACTTTTACTTGAGGCCGGGGGGGCTCACAATTCTTTTGTCGGCGAGCTCCACAGTGCTCTTGCTGAAGCTCCCAGCAAGGACCTGAGAGCAGCAGGCCTCACACGAGTACACTCGGACGGCTTCCGTCACGAGTAAACTCAGACCTCTTATGTGAGGCCTTCCGGCAGCCAAGAGAAGGTGGGCGCGAGGAGTGTGCTTCAGGCAGCTTAGGACCCGCAACTGTCTCGTCTACCACGGAGGGGAATAAGGTTTGCCCAGGGTCGCCCAGTTTCAAAGCTGAGCTCACGTAGTTATCCTCAGTGGTTTCCGATTACCTGAAGGAAACACAGGGAGGAACAGGGCCCTTCCATGGAGGCCCTTTTGGGCACAGGGACCTCTGCGTGGGATCTACTGGGTAAGTATGGCAGTACCTTAGGTAGGCCTCAGGGACCAAGGCTGTCGTCTGGCTCATGCCTTAGCTGTGTTAAGTGTGGAAAACGTGCTGGTCCTCAGGCTGGGCCCACAGCCTAGCTTTCGCTTCTGTGAGAGTGCTGTCCCGAGTCTCCTCCTGGAGCCAGTCGTCAGCACGGTGCCTTTTGGCACTGCAGTTCTCTTTCAGTCAGGGAGGCCGTGCGACTGGCAAAGGGAGTCTGCGCAGCACTGCCTTCGCGAGGCTCTTTGACGACTGGGGCACTCAACCCAGGCAAGCCAGAGAGCAGTACGTTGCCCTTGCTATGAATGTGAAGAGCTTTCTCCAGGGCCCTGTTGAGGCTGAGGTTCCTCAGGAGCCAGGAGCCGCCGTTCCGTCACGGAGAGAAGTCATCCTGCGAACTTGGCGAACGAGCTCCTATCCTGTGTGCCCCCAGGAGCGTCGCAGAGTTAAGGCACTCCGTGGTGGAGTATGGCCTCATGGAAACCACTGCACACCCAACTCCCCCGACGTGAAACACTGGAACTTACCTTGAGGCCTGAGGTCACCTTTCGTTCGGCCGGAGCTGAACATGCGGTGCCGGGGGAGGGGTTCCTAGAGAGGGATCGCCAGCACGGTTTTCGTTTTGAGAGAACACGCAGCCTCGGCCCACAACGACAATCCTGCCGTGCAGAGACGTCGGGCCGCTAGTGCTGTTCAGGCAGCTTTGAAGCCAAGCGCAAGGCGCCTCCAAACGGGGAGAAAGCGTACTCTCCCCTCCGCGTCCCACGTTCAAGCTGAATGACGCAGCATGTTTCTCGGAAGGCTCTGCCGAGCTATCTAGTACAAGGGAGAGAGTGCCTGCCTCTGCTGAGAAAGGTTTTGACGTGGGGATTGCTGGACATGAGGAAGAGCGTTCCCCAGGCCGTGCAAAGTTTAGGCTTTGGTGACTCTGGATGGTCCCAAGGGTCCAGAATTGTCCCTGGGAAAGCTGTCCTCTTTTCCTTTCTCCGGCTGGAAGTAAACAGCTGGCAACCGACTGCCGTACGCAGACGTCCTGGGGGAGCCCCCCGGTTTCATTTGGGACGCACGTGGGTGTCTCACAGAAGAGCCCAAATTCCTAATTGGGGGCACACCAGCATGGAACGTAAGGCTGTTTACAACTGCGTAACCTGAGGCCGTTGGAAGGCCGTACAGACGAGAGCTTTCGAGCGAACGGGGCAGCGCTTCGCCATCATCGTTGCCCGTTCACGGAGCTTAATCAAACGAATGCCTTTACTTCCTGTGGCTCAAGCGCAGCAGAGGAGTTGGAAGGCATACAGTGCCCTTTGACAGTTGTTACGACGAACGTGAGTGCACAGTGTCTCGTGAAATAAATCCCTAGCACTGTTGAAGCATCCCGTTAACGCATGCTTCTTCGCTCCTATGGCACTCCGAGGTGGTACTGACGGGGGAAATCTGGACTTTTACTTGAGGCCGGGGGGGCTCACAATTCTTTTGTCGGCGAGCTCCACAGTGCTCTTGCTGAAGCTCCCAGCAAGGACCTGAGAGCAGCAGGCCTCACACGAGTACACTCGGACGGCTTCCGTCACGAGTAAACTCAGACCTCTTATGTGAGGCCTTCCGGCAGCAAAGAGAAGGTGGGCGCGAGGAGTGTGCTTCAGGCAGCTTAGGACCCGCAACTGTCTCGTCTACCACGGAGGGGAATAAGGTTTGCCCAGGGTCGCCCAGTTTCAAAGCTGAGCTCACGTAGTTATCCTCAGTGGTTTCCGATTACCTGAAGGAAACACACGGGAGGAACAGGGCCCTTCCATGGAGGCCCTTTTGGGCACAGGGACCTCTGCGTGGGATCTACTGGGTAAGTATGGCAGTACCTTAGGTAGGCCTCAGGGACCAAGGCTGTCGTCTGGCTCATGCCTTAGCTGTGTTAAGTGTGGAAAACGTGCTGGTCCTCAGGCTGGGCCCACAGCCTAGCTTTCGCTTCTGTGAGAGTGCTGTCCCGAGTCTCCTCCTGGAGCCAGTCGTCAGCACGGTGCCTTTTGGCACTGCAGTTCTCTTTCAGTCAGGGAGGCCGTGCGACTGGCAAAGGGAGTCTGCGCAGCACTGCCTTCGCGAGGCTCTTTGACGACTGGGGCACTCAACCCAGGCAAGCCAGAGAGCAGTACGTTGCCCTTGCTATGAATGTGAAGAGCTTTCTCCAGGGCCCTGTTGAGGCTGAGGTTCCTCAGGAGCCAGGAGCCGCCGTTCCGGCACGGAGAGAAGTCATCCTGCGAACTTGGCGAACGAGCTCCTATCCTGTGTGCCCCCAGGAGCGTCGCAGAGTTAAGGCACTCCGTGGTGGAGTATGGCCTCATGGAAACCACTGCACACCCAACTCCCCCGACGTGAAACACTGGAACTTACCTTGAAGCCTGAGGTCACCTTTCGTTCGGCCGGAGCTGAACATGCGGTGCCGGGGGAGGGGTTCCTAGAGAGGGATCGCCAGCACGGTTTTCGTTTTGAGAGAACACGCAGCCTCGGCCCACAACGACAATCCTGCCGTGCAGAGACGTCGGGCCGCTAGTGCTGTTCAGGCAGCTTTGAAGCCAAGCGCAAGGCGCCTCCAAACGGGGCGAAAGCGTACTCTCCCCTCCGCGTGCCACGTTCAAGCTGAATGACGCAGCATGTTTCTCGGAAGGCTCTGCCGAGCTATCTAGTACAAGGGAGAGAGTGCCTGCCTCTGCTGAGAAAGGTTTTGACGTGGGGATTGCTGGACATGAGGAAGAGCGTTCCCCAGGCCGTGCAAAGTTTAGGCTTTGGTGACTCTGGATGGTCCCAAGGGTCCAGAATTGTCCCTGGGAAAGCTGTCCTCTTTTCCTTTCTCCGGCTGGAAGTAAACAGCTGGCAACCGACTGCCGTACGCAGACGTCCTGGGGGAGCCCCCCGGTTTCATTTGGGACGCACGTGGGTGTCTCACAGAAGAGCCCAAATTCCTAATTGGGGGCACACCAGCATGGAACGTAAGGCTGTTTACAACTGCGTAACCTGAGGCCGTTGGAAGGCCGTACAGACGAGAGCTTTCGAGCGAACGGGGCAGCGCTTCGCCATCATCGTTGCCCGTTCACGGAGCTTAATCAAACGAATGCCTTTACTTCCTGTGGCTCAAGCGCAGCAGAGGAGTTGGAAGGCATACAGTGCCCTTTGACAGTTGTTACGACGAACGTGAGTGCACAGTGTCTCGTGAAATAAATCCCTAGCACTGTTGAAGCATCCCGTTAACGCCTGCTTCTTCGCTCCTATGGCACTCCGAGGTGGTACTGACGGGGGAAATCTGGACTTTTACTTGAGGCCGGGGGGGCTCACAATTCTTTTGTCGGGGAGCTCCACAGTGCTCTTGCTGAAGCTCCCAGCAAGGACCTGAGAGCAGCAGGCCTCACACGAGTACACTCGGACGGCTTCCGTCACGAGTAAACTCAGACCTCTTATGTGAGGCCTTCCGGCAGCAAAGAGAAGGTGGGCGCGAGGAGTGTGCTTCAGGCAGCTTAGGACCCGCAACTGTCTCGTCTACCACGGAGGGGAATAAGGTTTGCCCAGGGTCGCCCAGTTTCAAAGCTGAGCTCACGTAGTTATCCTCAGTGGTTTCCGATTACCTGAAGGAAACACACGGGAGGAACAGGGCCCTTCCATGGAGGCCCTTTTGGGCACAGGGACCTCTGCGTGGGATCTACTGGGTAAGTATGGCAGTACCTTAGGTAGGCCTCAGGGACCAAGGCTGTCGTCTGGCTCATGCCTTAGCTGTGTTAAGTGTGGAAAACGTGCTGGTCCTCAGGCTGGGCCCACAGCCTAGCTTTCGCTTCTGTGAGAGTGCTGTCCCGAGTCTCCTCCTGGAGCCAGTCGTCAGCACGGTGCCTTTTGGCACTGCAGTTCTCTTTCAGTCACGGAGGCCGTGCGACTGGCAAAGGGAGTCTGCGCAGCACTGCCTTCGCGAGGCTCTTTGACGACTGGGGCACTCAACCCAGGCAAGCCAGAGAGCAGTACGTTGCCCTTGCTATGAATGTGAAGAGCTTTCTCCAGGGCCCTGTTGAGGCTGAGGTTCCTCAGGAGCCAGGAGCCGCCGTTCCGGCACGGAGAGAAGTCATCCTGCGAACTTGGCGAACGAGCTCCTATCCTGTGTGCCCCCAGGAGCGTCGCAGAGTTAAGGCACTCCGTGGTGGAGTATGGCCTCATGGAAACCACTGCACACCCAACTCCCCCGACGTGAAACACTGGAACTTACCTTGAAGCCTGAGGTCACCTTTCGTTCGGCCGGAGCTGAACATGCGGTGCCGGGGGAGGGGTTCCTAGAGAGGGATCGCCAGCACGGTTTTCGTTTTGAGAGAACACGCAGCCTCGGCCCACAACGACAATCCTGCCGTGCAGAGACGTCGGGCCGCTAGTGCTGTTCAGGCAGCTTTGAAGCCAAGCGCAAGGCGCCTCCAAACGGGGAGAAAGCGTACTCTCCCCTCCGCGTCCCACGTTCAAGCTGAATGACGCAGCATGTTTCTCGGAAGGCTCTGCCGAGCTATCTAGTACAAGGGAGAGAGTGCCTGCCTCTGCTGAGAAAGGTTTTGACGTGGGGATTGCTGGACATGAGGAAGAGCGTTCCCCAGGCCGTGCAAAGTTTAGGCTTTGGTGACTCTGGATGGTCCCAAGGGTCCAGAATTGTCCCTGGGAAAGCTGTCCTCTTTTCCTTTCTCCGGCTGGAAGTAAACAGCTGGCAACCGACTGCCGTACGCAGACGTCCTGGGGGAGCCCCCCGGTTTCATTTGGGACGCACGTGGGTGTCTCACAGAAGAGCCCAAATTCCTAATTGGGGGCACACCAGCATGGAACGTAAGGCTGTTTACAACTGCGTAACCTGAGGCCGTTGGAAGGCCGTACAGACGAGAGCTTTCGAGCGAACGGGGCAGCGCTTCGCCATCATCGTTGCCCGTTCACGGAGCTTAATCAAACGAATGCCTTTACTTCCTGTGGCTCAAGCGCAGCAGAGGAGTTGGAAGGCATACAGTGCCCTTTGACAGTTGTTACGACGAACGTGAGTGCACAGTGTCTCGTGAAATAAATCCCTAGCACTGTTGAAGCATCCCGTTAACGCATGCTTCTTCGCTCCTATGGCACTCCGAGGTGGTACTGACGGGGGAAATCTGGACTTTTACTTGAGGCCGGGGGGGCTCACAATTCTTTTGTCGGCGAGCTCCACAGTGCTCTTGCTGAAGCTCCCAGCAAGGACCTGAGAGCAGCAGGCCTCACACGAGTACACTCGGACGGCTTCCGTCACGAGTAAACTCAGACCTCTTATGTGAGGCCTTCCGGCAGCAAAGAGAAGGTGGGCGCGAGGAGTGTGCTTCAGGCAGCTTAGGACCCGCAACTGTCTCGTCTACCACGGAGGGGAATAAGGTTTGCCCAGGGTCGCCCAGTTTCAAAGCTGAGCTCACGTAGTTATCCTCAGTGGTTTCCGATTACCTGAAGGAAACACACGGGAGGAACAGGGCCCTTCCATGGAGGCCCTTTTGGGCACAGGGACCTCTGCGTGGGATCTACTGGGTAAGTATGGCAGTACCTTAGGCAGGCCTCAGGGACCAAGTCTGTCGTCTGGCTCATGCCTTAGCTGTGTTAAGTGTGGAAAACGTGCTGGTCCTCAGGCTGGGCCCACAGCCTAGCTTTCGCTTCTGTGAGAGTGCTGTCCCGAGTCTCCTCCTGGAGCCAGTCGTCAGCACGGTGCCTTTTGGCACTGCAGTTCTCTTTCAGTCAGGGAGGCCGTGCGACTGGCAAAGGGAGTCTGCGCAGCACTGCCTTCGCGAGGCTCTTTGACGACTGGGGCACTCAACCCAGGCAAGCCAGAGAGCAGTACGTTGCCCTTGCTATGAATGTGAAGAGCTTTCTCCAGGGCCCTGTTGAGGCTGAGGTTCCTCAGGAGCCAGGAGCCGCCGTTCCGGCACGGAGAGAAGTCATCCTGCGAACTTGGCGAACGAGCTCCTATCCTGTGTGCCCCCAGGAGCGTCGCAGAGTTAAGGCACTCCGTGGTGGAGTATGGCCTCATGGAAACCACTGCACACCCAACTCCCCCGACGTGAAACACTGGAACTTACCTTGAGGCCTGAGGTCACCTTTCGTTCGGCCGGAGCTGAACATGCGGTGCCGGGGGAGGGGTTCCTAGAGAGGGATCGCCAGCACGGTTTTCGTTTTGAGAGAACACGCAGCCTCGGCCCACAACGACAATCCTGCCGTGCAGAGACGTCGGGCCGCTAGTGCTGTTCAGGCAGCTTTGAAGCCAAGCGCAAGGCGCCTCCAAACGGGGCGAAAGCGTACTCTCCCCTCCGCGTGCCACGTTCAAGCTGAATGACGCAGCATGTTTCTCGGAAGGCTCTGCCGAGCTATCTAGTACAAGGGAGAGAGTGCCTGCCTCTGCTGAGAAAGGTTTTGACGTGGGGATTGCTGGACATGAGGAAGAGCGTTCCCCAGGCCGTGCAAAGTTTAGGCTTTGGTGACTCTGGATGGTCCCAAGGGTCCAGAATTGTCCCTGGGAAAGCTGTCCTCTTTTTCTTTCTCTGGCTGGAAGTAAACAGCTGGCAACCGACTGCCGTACGCAGACGTCCTGGGGGAGCCCCCCGGTTTCATTTGGGACGCACGTGGGTGTCTCACAGAAGAGCCCAAATTCCTAATTGGGGGCACACCAGCATGGAACGTAAGGCTGTTTACAACTGCGTAACCTGAGGCCGTTGGAAGGCCGTACAGACGAGAGCTTTCGAGCGAACGGGGCAGCGCTTCGCCATCATCGTTGCCCGTTCACGGAGCTTAATCAAACGAATGCCTTTACTTCCTGTGGCTCAAGCGCAGCAGAGGAGTTGGAAGGCATACAGTGCCCTTTGACAGTTGTTACGACGAACGTGAGTGCACAGTGTCTCGTGAAATAAATCCCTAGCACTGTTGAAGCATCCCGTTAACGCCTGCTTCTTCGCTCCTATGGCACTCCGAGGTGGTACTGACGGGGGAAATCTGGACTTTTACTTGAGGCCGGGGGGGCTCACAATTCTTTTGTCGGCGAGCTCCACAGTGCTCTTGCTGAAGCTCCCAGCAAGGACCTGAGAGCAGCAGGCCTCACACGAGTACACTCGGACGGCTTCCGTCACGAGTAAACTCAGACCTCTTATGTGAGGCCTTCCGGCAGCAAAGAGAAGGTGGGCGCGAGGAGTGTGCTTCAGGCAGCTTAGGACCCGCAACTGTCTCGTCTACCACGGAGGGGAATAAGGTTTGCCCAGGGTCGCCCAGTTTCAAAGCTGAGCTCACGTAGTTATCCTCAGTGGTTTCCGATTACCTGAAGGAAACACACGGGAGGAACAGGGCCCTTCCATGGAGGCCCTTTTGGGCACAGGGACCTCTGCGTGGGATCTACTGGGTAAGTATGGCAGTACCTTAGGTAGGCCTCAGGGACCAAGGCTGTCGTCTGGCTCATGCCTTAGCTGTGTTAAGTGTGGAAAACGTGCTGGTCCTCAGGCTGGGCCCACAGCCTAGCTTTCGCTTCTGTGAGAGTGCTGTCCCGAGTCTCCTCCTGGAGCCAGTCGTCAGCACGGTGCCTTTTGGCACTGCAGTTCTCTTTCAGTCAGGGAGGCCGTGCGACTGGCAAAGGGAGTCTGCGCAGCACTGCCTTCGCGAGGCTCTTTGAAGACTGGGGCACTCAACCCAGGCAAGCCAGAGAGCAGTACGTTGCCCTTGCTATGAATGTGAAGAGCTTTCTCCAGGGCCCTGTTGAGGCTGAGGTTCCTCAGGAGCCAGGAGCCGCCGTTCCGGCACGGAGAGAAGTCATCCTGCGAACTTGGCGAACGAGCTCCTATCCTGTGTGCCCCCAGGAGCGTCGCAGAGTTAAGGCACTCCGTGGTGGAGTATGGCCTCATGGAAACCACTGCACACCCAACTCCCCCGACGTGAAACACTGGAACTTACCTTGAAGCCTGAGGTCACCTTTCGTTCGGCCGGAGCTGAACATGCGGTGCCGGGGGAGGGGTTCCTAGAGAGGGATCGCCAGCACGGTTTTCGTTTTGAGAGAACACGCAGCCTCGGCCCACAACGACAATCCTGCCGTGCAGAGACGTCGGGCCGCTAGTGCTGTTCAGGCAGCTTTGAAGCCAAGCGCAAGGCGCCTCCAAACGGGGCGAAAGCGTACTCTCCCCTCCGCGTGCCACGTTCAAGCTGAATGACGCAGCATGTTTCTCGGAAGGCTCTGCCGAGCTATCTAGTACAAGGGAGAGAGTGCCTGCCTCTGCTGAGAAAGGTTTTGACGTGGGGATTGCTGGACATGAGGAAGAGCGTTCCCCAGGCCGTGCAAAGTTTAGGCTTTGGTGACTCTGGATGGTCCCAAGGGTCCAGAATTGTCCCTGGGAAAGCTGTCCTCTTTTCCTTTCTCCGGCTGGAAGTAAACAGCTGGCAACCGACTGCCGTACGCAGACGTCCTGGGGGAGCCCCCCGGTTTCATTTGGGACGCACGTGGGTGTCTCACAGAAGAGCCCAAATTCCTAATTGGGGGCACACCAGCATGGAACGTAAGGCTGTTTACAACTGCGTAACCTGAGGCCGTTGGAAGGCCGTACAGACGAGAGCTTTCGAGCGAACGGGGCAGCGCTTCGCCATCATCGTTGCCCGTTCACGGAGCTTAATCAAACGAATGCCTTTACTTCCTGTGGCTCAAGCGCAGCAGAGGAGTTGGAAGGCATACAGTGCCCTTTGACAGTTGTTACGACGAACGTGAGTGCACAGTGTCTCGTGAAATAAATCCCTAGCACTGTTGAAGCATCCCGTTAACGCATGCTTCTTCGCTCCTATGGCACTCCGAGGTGGTACTGACGGGGGAAATCTGGACTTTTACTTGAGGCCGGGGGGGCTCACAATTCTTTTGTCGGGGAGCTCCACAGTGCTCTTGCTGAAGCTCCCAGCAAGGACCTGAGAGCAGCAGGCCTCACACGAGTACACTCGGACGGCTTCCGTCACGAGTAAACTCAGACCTCTTATGTGAGGCCTTCCGGCAGCAAAGAGAAGGTGGGCGCGAGGAGTGTGCTTCAGGCAGCTTAGGACCCGCAACTGTCTCGTCTACCACGGAGGGGAATAAGGTTTGCCCAGGGTCGCCCAGTTTCAAAGCTGAGCTCACGTAGTTATCCTCAGTGGTTTCCGATTACCTGAAGGAAACACACGGGAGGAACAGGGCCCTTCCATGGAGGCCCTTTTGGGCACAGGGACCTCTGCGTGGGATCTACTGGGTAAGTATGGCAGTACCTTAGGTAGGCCTCAGGGACCAAGGCTGTCGTCTGGCTCATGCCTTAGCTGTGTTAAGTGTGGAAAACGTGCTGGTCCTCAGGCTGGGCCCACAGCCTAGCTTTCGCTTCTGTGAGAGTGCTGTCCCGAGTCTCCTCCTGGAGCCAGTCGTCAGCACGGTGCCTTTTGGCACTGCAGTTCTCTTTCAGTCAGGGAGGCCGTGCGACTGGCAAAGGGAGTCTGCGCAGCACTGCCTTCGCGAGGCTCTTTGACGACTGGGGCACTCAACCCAGGCAAGCCAGAGAGCAGTACGTTGCCCTTGCTATGAATGTGAAGAGCTTTCTCCAGGGCCCTGTTGAGGCTGAGGTTCCTCAGGAGCCAGGAGCCGCCGTTCCGGCACGGAGAGAAGTCATCCTGCGAACTTGGCGAACGAGCTCCTATCCTGTGTGCCCCCAGGAGCGTCGCAGAGTTAAGGCACTCCGTGGTGGAGTATGGCCTCATGGAAACCACTGCACACCCAACTCCCCCGACGTGAAACACTGGAACTTACCTTGAGGCCTGAGGTCACCTTTCGTTCGGCCGGAGCTGAACATGCGGTGCCGGGGGAGGGGTTCCTAGAGAGGGATCGCCAGCACGGTTTTCGTTTTGAGAGAACACGCAGCCTCGGCCCACAACGACAATCCTGCCGTGCAGAGACGTCGGGCCGCTAGTGCTGTTCAGGCAGCTTTGAAGCCAAGCGCAAGGCGCCTCCAAACGGGGCGAAAGCGTACTCTCCCCTCCGCGTGCCACGTTCAAGCTGAATGACGCAGCATGTTTCTCGGAAGGCTCTGCCGAGCTATCTAGTACAAGGGAGAGAGTGCCTGCCTCTGCTGAGAAAGGTTTTGACGTGGGGATTGCTGGACATGAGGAAGAGCGTTCCCCAGGCCGTGCAAAGTTTAGGCTTTGGTGACTCTGGATGGTCCCAAGGGTCCAGAATTGTCCCTGGGAAAGCTGTCCTCTTTTTCTTTCTCTGGCTGGAAGTAAACAGCTGGCAACCGACTGCCGTACGCAGACGTCCTGGGGGAGCCCCCCGGTTTCATTTGGGACGCACGTGGGTGTCTCACAGAAGAGCCCAAATTCCTAATTGGGGGCACACCAGCATGGAACGTAAGGCTGTTTACAACTGCGTAACCTGAGGCCGTTGGAAGGCCGTACAGACGAGAGCTTTCGAGCGAACGGGGCAGCGCTTCGCCATCATCGTTGCCCGTTCACGGAGCTTAATCAAACGAATGCCTTTACTTCCTGTGGCTCAAGCGCAGCAGAGGAGTTGGAAGGCATACAGTGCCCTTTGACAGTTGTTACGACGAACGTGAGTGCACAGTGTCTCGTGAAATAAATCCCTAGCACTGTTGAAGCATCCCGTTAACGCATGCTTCTTCGCTCCTATGGCACTCCGAGGTGGTACTGACGGGGGAAATCTGGACTTTTACTTGAGGCCGGGGGGGCTCACAATTCTTTTGTCGGCGAGCTCCACAGTGCTCTTGCTGAAGCTCCCAGCAAGGACCTGAGAGCAGCAGGCCTCACACGAGTACACTCGGACGGCTTCCGTCACGAGTAAACTCAGACCTCTTATGTGAGGCCTTCCGGCAGCAAAGAGAAGGTGGGCGCGAGGAGTGTGCTTCAGGCAGCTTAGGACCCGCAACTGTCTCGTCTACCACGGAGGGGAATAAGGTTTGCCCAGGGTCGCCCAGTTTCAAAGCTGAGCTCACGTAGTTATCCTCAGTGGTTTCCGATTACCTGAAGGAAACACACGGGAGGAACAGGGCCCTTCCATGGAGGCCCTTTTGGGCACAGGGACCTCTGCGTGGGATCTACTGGGTAAGTATGGCAGTACCTTAGGCAGGCCTCAGGGACCAAGTCTGTCGTCTGGCTCATGCCTTAGCTGTGTTAAGTGTGGAAAACGTGCTGGTCCTCAGGCTGGGCCCACAGCCTAGCTTTCGCTTCTGTGAGAGTGCTGTCCCGAGTCTCCTCCTGGAGCCAGTCGTCAGCACGGTGCCTTTTGGCACTGCAGTTCTCTTTCAGTCAGGGAGGCCGTGCGACTGGCAAAGGGAGTCTGCGCAGCACTGCCTTCGCGAGGCTCTTTGACGACTGGGGCACTCAACCCAGGCAAGCCAGAGAGCAGTACGTTGCCCTTGCTATGAATGTGAAGAGCTTTCTCCAGGGCCCTGTTGAGGCTGAGGTTCCTCAGGAGCCAGGAGCCGCCGTTCCGGCACGGAGAGAAGTCATCCTGCGAACTTGGCGAACGAGCTCCTATCCTGTGTGCCCCCAGGAGCGTCGCAGAGTTAAGGCACTCCGTGGTGGAGTATGGCCTCATGGAAACCACTGCACACCCAACTCCCCCGACGTGAAACACTGGAACTTACCTTGAGGCCTGAGGTCACCTTTCGTTCGGCCGGAGCTGAACATGCGGTGCCGGGGGAGGGGTTCCTAGAGAGGGATCGCCAGCACGGTTTTCGTTTTGAGAGAACACGCAGCCTCGGCCCACAACGACAATCCTGCCGTGCAGAGACGTCGGGCCGCTAGTGCTGTTCAGGCAGCTTTGAAGCCAAGCGCAAGGCGCCTCCAAACGGGGCGAAAGCGTACTCTCCCCTCCGCGTGCCACGTTCAAGCTGAATGACGCAGCATGTTTCTCGGAAGGCTCTGCCGAGCTATCTAGTACAAGGGAGAGAGTGCCTGCCTCTGCTGAGAAAGGTTTTGACGTGGGGATTGCTGGACATGAGGAAGAGCGTTCCCCAGGCCGTGCAAAGTTTAGGCTTTGGTGACTCTGGATGGTCCCAAGGGTCCAGAATTGTCCCTGGGAAAGCTGTCCTCTTTTTCTTTCTCTGGCTGGAAGTAAACAGCTGGCAACCGACTGCCGTACGCAGACGTCCTGGGGGAGCCCCCCGGTTTCATTTGGGACGCACGTGGGTGTCTCACAGAAGAGCCCAAATTCCTAATTGGGGGCACACCAGCATGGAACGTAAGGCTGTTTACAACTGCGTAACCTGAGGCCGTTGGAAGGCCGTACAGACGAGAGCTTTCGAGCGAACGGGGCAGCGCTTCGCCATCATCGTTGCCCGTTCACGGAGCTTAATCAAACGAATGCCTTTACTTCCTGTGGCTCAAGCGCAGCAGAGGAGTTGGAAGGCATACAGTGCCCTTTGACAGTTGTTACGACGAACGTGAGTGCACAGTGTCTCGTGAAATAAATCCCTAGCACTGTTGAAGCATCCCGTTAACGCCTGCTTCTTCGCTCCTATGGCACTCCGAGGTGGTACTGACGGGGGAAATCTGGACTTTTACTTGAGGCCGGGGGGGCTCACAATTCTTTTGTCGGCGAGCTCCACAGTGCTCTTGCTGAAGCTCCCAGCAAGGACCTGAGAGCAGCAGGCCTCACACGAGTACACTCGGACGGCTTCCGTCACGAGTAAACTCAGACCTCTTATGTGAGGCCTTCCGGCAGCCAAGAGAAGGTGGGCGCGAGGAGTGTGCTTCAGGCAGCTTAGGACCCGCAACTGTCTCGTCTACCACGGAGGGGAATAAGGTTTGCCCAGGGTCGCCCAGTTTCAAAGCTGAGCTCACGTAGTTATCCTCAGTGGTTTCCGATTACCTGAAGGAAACACACGGGAGGAACAGGGCCCTTCCATGGAGGCCCTTTTGGGCACAGGGACCTCTGCGTGGGATCTACTGGGTAAGTATGGCAGTACCTTAGGCAGGCCTCAGGGACCAAGTCTGTCGTCTGGCTCATGCCTTAGCTGTGTTAAGTGTGGAAAACGTGCTGGTCCTCAGGCTGGGCCCACAGCCTAGCTTTCGCTTCTGTGAGAGTGCTGTCCCGAGTCTCCTCCTGGAGCCAGTCGTCAGCACGGTGCCTTTTGGCACTGCAGTTCTCTTTCAGTCAGGGAGGCCGTGCGACTGGCAAAGGGAGTCTGCGCAGCACTGCCTTCGCGAGGCTCTTTGACGACTGGGGCACTCAACCCAGGCAAGCCAGAGAGCAGTACGTTGCCCTTGCTATGAATGTGAAGAGCTTTCTCCAGGGCCCTGTTGAGGCTGAGGTTCCTCAGGAGCCAGGAGCCGCCGTTCCGGCACGGAGAGAAGTCATCCTGCGAACTTGGCGAACGAGCTCCTATCCTGTGTGCCCCCAGGAGCGTCGCAGAGTTAAGGCACTCCGTGGTGGAGTATGGCCTCATGGAAACCACTGCACACCCAACTCCCCCGACGTGAAACACTGGAACTTACCTTGAGGCCTGAGGTCACCTTTCGTTCGGCCGGAGCTGAACATGCGGTGCCGGGGGAGGGGTTCCTAGAGAGGGATCGCCAGCACGGTTTTCGTTTTGAGAGAACACGCAGCCTCGGCCCACAACGACAATCCTGCCGTGCAGAGACGTCGGGCCGCTAGTGCTGTTCAGGCAGCTTTGAAGCCAAGCGCAAGGCGCCTCCAAACGGGGCGAAAGCGTACTCTCCCCTCCGCGTGCCACGTTCAAGCTGAATGACGCAGCATGTTTCTCGGAAGGCTCTGCCGAGCTATCTAGTACAAGGGAGAGAGTGCCTGCCTCTGCTGAGAAAGGTTTTGACGTGGGGATTGCTGGACATGAGGAAGAGCGTTCCCCAGGCCGTGCAAAGTTTAGGCTTTGGTGACTCTGGATGGTCCCAAGGGTCCAGAATTGTCCCTGGGAAAGCTGTCCTCTTTTTCTTTCTCTGGCTGGAAGTAAACAGCTGGCAACCGACTGCCGTACGCAGACGTCCTGGGGGAGCCCCCCGGTTTCATTTGGGACGCACGTGGGTGTCTCACAGAAGAGCCCAAATTCCTAATTGGGGGCACACCAGCATGGAACGTAAGGCTGTTTACAACTGCGTAACCTGAGGCCGTTGGAAGGCCGTACAGACGAGAGCTTTCGAGCGAACGGGGCAGCGCTTCGCCATCATCGTTGCCCGTTCACGGAGCTTAATCAAACGAATGCCTTTACTTCCTGTGGCTCAAGCGCAGCAGAGGAGTTGGAAGGCATACAGTGCCCTTTGACAGTTGTTACGACGAACGTGAGTGCACAGTGTCTCGTGAAATAAATCCCTAGCACTGTTGAAGCATCCCGTTAACGCCTGCTTCTTCGCTCCTATGGCACTCCGAGGTGGTACTGACGGGGGAAATCTGGACTTTTACTTGAGGCCGGGGGGGCTCACAATTCTTTTGTCGGCGAGCTCCACAGTGCTCTTGCTGAAGCTCCCAGCAAGGACCTGAGAGCAGCAGGCCTCACACGAGTACACTCGGACGGCTTCCGTCACGAGTAAACTCAGACCTCTTATGTGAGGCCTTCCGGCAGCCAAGAGAAGGTGGGCGCGAGGAGTGTGCTTCAGGCAGCTTAGGACCCGCAACTGTCTCGTCTACCACGGAGGGGAATAAGGTTTGCCCAGGGTCGCCCAGTTTCAAAGCTGAGCTCACGTAGTTATCCTCAGTGGTTTCCGATTACCTGAAGGAAACACACGGGAGGAACAGGGCCCTTCCATGGAGGCCCTTTTGGGCACAGGGACCTCTGCGTGGGATCTACTGGGTAAGTATGGCAGTACCTTAGGTAGGCCTCAGGGACCAAGGCTGTCGTCTGGCTCATGCCTTAGCTGTGTTAAGTGTGGAAAACGTGCTGGTCCTCAGGCTGGGCCCACAGCCTAGCTTTCGCTTCTGTGAGAGTGCTGTCCCGAGTCTCCTCCTGGAGCCAGTCGTCAGCACGGTGCCTTTTGGCACTGCAGTTCTCTTTCAGTCAGGGAGGCCGTGCGACTGGCAAAGGGAGTCTGCGCAGCACTGCCTTCGCGAGGCTCTTTGACGACTGGGGCACTCAACCCAGGCAAGCCAGAGAGCAGTACGTTGCCCTTGCTATGAATGTGAAGAGCTTTCTCCAGGGCCCTGTTGAGGCTGAGGTTCCTCAGGAGCCAGGAGCCGCCGTTCCGGCACGGAGAGAAGTCATCCTGCGAACTTGGCGAACGAGCTCCTATCCTGTGTGCCCCCAGGAGCGTCGCAGAGTTAAGGCACTCCGTGGTGGAGTATGGCCTCATGGAAACCACTGCACACCCAACTCCCCCGACGTGAAACACTGGAACTTACCTTGAAGCCTGAGGTCACCTTTCGTTCGGCCGGAGCTGAACATGCGGTGCCGGGGGAGGGGTTCCTAGAGAGGGATCGCCAGCACGGTTTTCGTTTTGAGAGAACACGCAGCCTCGGCCCACAACGACAATCCTGCCGTGCAGAGACGTCGGGCCGCTAGTGCTGTTCAGGCAGCTTTGAAGCCAAGCGCAAGGCGCCTCCAAACGGGGCGAAAGCGTACTCTCCCCTCCGCGTCCCACGTTCAAGCTGAATGACGCAGCATGTTTCTCGGAAGGCTCTGCCGAGCTATCTAGTACAAGGGAGAGAGTGCCTGCCTCTGCTGAGAAAGGTTTTGACGTGGGGATTGCTGGACATGAGGAAGAGCGTTCCCCAGGCCGTGCAAAGTTTAGGCTTTGGTGACTCTGGATGGTCCCAAGGGTCCAGAATTGTCCCTGGGAAAGCTGTCCTCTTTTCCTTTCTCCGGCTGGAAGTAAACAGCTGGCAACCGACTGCCGTACGCAGACGTCCTGGGGGAGCCCCCCGGTTTCATTTGGGACGCACGTGGGTGTCTCACAGAAGAGCCCAAATTCCTAATTGGGGGCACACCAGCATGGAACGTAAGGCTGTTTACAACTGCGTAACCTGAGGCCGTTGGAAGGCCGTACAGACGAGAGCTTTCGAGCGAACGGGGCAGCGCTTCGCCATCATCGTTGCCCGTTCACGGAGCTTAATCAAACGAATGCCTTTACTTCCTGTGGCTCAAGCGCAGCAGAGGAGTTGGAAGGCATACAGTGCCCTTTGACAGTTGTTACGACGAACGTGAGTGCACAGTGTCTCGTGAAATAAATCCCTAGCACTGTTGAAGCATCCCGTTAACGCATGCTTCTTCGCTCCTATGGCACTCCGAGGTGGTACTGACGGGGGAAATCTGGACTTTTACTTGAGGCCGGGGGGGCTCACAATTCTTTTGTCGGGGAGCTCCACAGTGCTCTTGCTGAAGCTCCCAGCAAGGACCTGAGAGCAGCAGGCCTCACACGAGTACACTCGGACGGCTTCCGTCACGAGTAAACTCAGACCTCTTATGTGAGGCCTTCCGGCAGCAAAGAGAAGGTGGGCGCGAGGAGTGTGCTTCAGGCAGCTTAGGACCCGCAACTGTCTCGTCTACCACGGAGGGGAATAAGGTTTGCCCAGGGTCGCCCAGTTTCAAAGCTGAGCTCACGTAGTTATCCTCAGTGGTTTCCGATTACCTGAAGGAAACACACGGGAGGAACAGGGCCCTTCCATGGAGGCCCTTTTGGGCACAGGGACCTCTGCGTGGGATCTACTGGGTAAGTATGGCAGTACCTTAGGCAGGCCTCAGGGACCAAGTCTGTCGTCTGGCTCATGCCTTAGCTGTGTTAAGTGTGGAAAACGTGCTGGTCCTCAGGCTGGGCCCACAGCCTAGCTTTCGCTTCTGTGAGAGTGCTGTCCCGAGTCTCCTCCTGGAGCCAGTCGTCAGCACGGTGCCTTTTGGCACTGCAGTTCTCTTTCAGTCAGGGAGGCCGTGCGACTGGCAAAGGGAGTCTGCGCAGCACTGCCTTCGCGAGGCTCTTTGACGACTGGGGCACTCAACCCAGGCAAGCCAGAGAGCAGTACGTTGCCCTTGCTATGAATGTGAAGAGCTTTCTCCAGGGCCCTGTTGAGGCTGAGGTTCCTCAGGAGCCAGGAGCCGCCGTTCCGGCACGGAGAGAAGTCATCCTGCGAACTTGGCGAACGAGCTCCTATCCTGTGTGCCCCCAGGAGCGTCGCAGAGTTAAGGCACTCCGTGGTGGAGTATGGCCTCATGGAAACCACTGCACACCCAACTCCCCCGACGTGAAACACTGGAACTTACCTTGAGGCCTGAGGTCACCTTTCGTTCGGCCGGAGCTGAACATGCGGTGCCGGGGGAGGGGTTCCTAGAGAGGGATCGCCAGCACGGTTTTCGTTTTGAGAGAACACGCAGCCTCGGCCCACAACGACAATCCTGCCGTGCAGAGACGTCGGGCCGCTAGTGCTGTTCAGGCAGCTTTGAAGCCAAGCGCAAGGCGCCTCCAAACGGGGCGAAAGCGTACTCTCCCCTCCGCGTGCCACGTTCAAGCTGAATGACGCAGCATGTTTCTCGGAAGGCTCTGCCGAGCTATCTAGTACAAGAGAGAGAGTGCCTGCCTCTGCTGAGAAAGGTTTTGACGTGGGGATTGCTGGACATGAGGAAGAGCGTTCCCCAGGCCGTGCAAAGTTTAGGCTTTGGTGACTCTGGATGGTCCCAAGGGTCCAGAATTGTCCCTGGGAAAGCTGTCCTCTTTTCCTTTCTCCGGCTGGAAGTAAACAGCTGGCAACCGACTGCCGTACGCAGACGTCCTGGGGGAGCCCCCCGGTTTCATTTGGGACGCACGTGGGTGTCTCACAGAAGAGCCCAAATTCCTAATTGGGGGCACACCAGCATGGAACGTAAGGCTGTTTACAACTGCGTAACCTGAGGCCGTTGGAAGGCCGTACAGACGAGAGCTTTCGAGCGAACGGGGCAGCGCTTCGCCATCATCGTTGCCCGTTCACGGAGCTTAATCAAACGAATGCCTTTACTTCCTGTGGCTCAAGCGCAGCAGAGGAGTTGGAAGGCATACAGTGCCCTTTGACAGTTGTTACGACGAACGTGAGTGCACAGTGTCTCGTGAAATAAATCCCTAGCACTGTTGAAGCATCCCGTTAACGCATGCTTCTTCGCTCCTATGGCACTCCGAGGTGGTACTGACGGGGGAAATCTGGACTTTTACTTGAGGCCGGGGGGGCTCACAATTCTTTTGTCGGCGAGCTCCACAGTGCTCTTGCTGAAGCTCCCAGCAAGGACCTGAGAGCAGCAGGCCTCACACGAGTACACTCGGACGGCTTCCGTCACGAGTAAACTCAGACCTCTTATGTGAGGCCTTCCGGCAGCAAAGAGAAGGTGGGCGCGAGGAGTGTGCTTCAGGCAGCTTAGGACCCGCAACTGTCTCGTCTACCACGGAGGGGAATAAGGTTTGCCCAGGGTCGCCCAGTTTCAAAGCTGAGCTCACGTAGTTATCCTCAGTGGTTTCCGATTACCTGAAGGAAACACAGGGAGGAACAGGGCCCTTCCATGGAGGCCCTTTTGGGCACAGGGACCTCTGCGTGGGATCTACTGGGTAAGTATGGCAGTACCTTAGGTAGGCCTCAGGGACCAAGGCTGTCGTCTGGCTCATGCCTTAGCTGTGTTAAGTGTGGAAAACGTGCTGGTCCTCAGGCTGGGCCCACAGCCTAGCTTTCGCTTCTGTGAGAGTGCTGTCCCGAGTCTCCTCCTGGAGCCAGTCGTCAGCACGGTGCCTTTTGGCACTGCAGTTCTCTTTCAGTCAGGGAGGCCGTGCGACTGGCAAAGGGAGTCTGCGCAGCACTGCCTTCGCGAGGCTCTTTGACGACTGGGGCACTCAACCCAGGCAAGCCAGAGAGCAGTACGTTGCCCTTGCTATGAATGTGAAGAGCTTTCTCCAGGGCCCTGTTGAGGCTGAGGTTCCTCAGGAGCCAGGAGCCGCCGTTCCGGCACGGAGAGAAGTCATCCTGCGAACTTGGCGAACGAGCTCCTATCCTGTGTGCCCCCAGGAGCGTCGCAGAGTTAAGGCACTCCGTGGTGGAGTATGGCCTCATGGAAACCACTGCACACCCAACTCCCCCGACGTGAAACACTGGAACTTACCTTGAAGCCTGAGGTCACCTTTCGTTCGGCCGGAGCTGAACATGCGGTGCCGGGGGAGGGGTTCCTAGAGAGGGATCGCCAGCACGGTTTTCGTTTTGAGAGAACACGCAGCCTCGGCCCACAACGACAATCCTGCCGTGCAGAGACGTCGGGCCGCTAGTGCTGTTCAGGCAGCTTTGAAGCCAAGCGCAAGGCGCCTCCAAACGGGGCGAAAGCGTACTCTCCCCTCCGCGTGCCACGTTCAAGCTGAATGACGCAGCATGTTTCTCGGAAGGCTCTGCCGAGCTATCTAGTACAAGGGAGAGAGTGCCTGCCTCTGCTGAGAAAGGTTTTGACGTGGGGATTGCTGGACATGAGGAAGAGCGTTCCCCAGGCCGTGCAAAGTTTAGGCTTTGGTGACTCTGGATGGTCCCAAGGGTCCAGAATTGTCCCTGGGAAAGCTGTCCTCTTTTCCTTTCTCCGGCTGGAAGTAAACAGCTGGCAACCGACTGCCGTACGCAGACGTCCTGGGGGAGCCCCCCGGTTTCATTTGGGACGCACGTGGGTGTCTCACAGAAGAGCCCAAATTCCTAATTGGGGGCACACCAGCATGGAACGTAAGGCTGTTTACAACTGCGTAACCTGAGGCCGTTGGAAGGCCGTACAGACGAGAGCTTTCGAGCGAACGGGGCAGCGCTTCGCCATCATCGTTGCCCGTTCACGGAGCTTAATCAAACGAATGCCTTTACTTCCTGTGGCTCAAGCGCAGCAGAGGAGTTGGAAGGCATACAGTGCCCTTTGACAGTTGTTACGACGAACGTGAGTGCACAGTGTCTCGTGAAATAAATCCCTAGCACTGTTGAAGCATCCCGTTAACGCCTGCTTCTTCGCTCCTATGGCACTCCGAGGTGGTACTGACGGGGGAAATCTGGACTTTTACTTGAGGCCGGGGGGGCTCACAATTCTTTTGTCGGCGAGCTCCACAGTGCTCTTGCTGAAGCTCCCAGCAAGGACCTGAGAGCAGCAGGCCTCACACGAGTACACTCGGACGGCTTCCGTCACGAGTAAACTCAGACCTCTTATGTGAGGCCTTCCGGCAGCCAAGAGAAGGTGGGCGCGAGGAGTGTGCTTCAGGCAGCTTAGGACCCGCAACTGTCTCGTCTACCACGGAGGGGAATAAGGTTTGCCCAGGGTCGCCCAGTTTCAAAGCTGAGCTCACGTAGTTATCCTCAGTGGTTTCCGATTACCTGAAGGAAACACACGGGAGGAACAGGGCCCTTCCATGGAGGCCCTTTTGGGCACAGGGACCTCTGCGTGGGATCTACTGGGTAAGTATGGCAGTACCTTAGGTAGGCCTCAGGGACCAAGGCTGTCGTCTGGCTCATGCCTTAGCTGTGTTAAGTGTGGAAAACGTGCTGGTCCTCAGGCTGGGCCCACAGCCTAGCTTTCGCTTCTGTGAGAGTGCTGTCCCGAGTCTCCTCCTGGAGCCAGTCGTCAGCACGGTGCCTTTTGGCACTGCAGTTCTCTTTCAGTCAGGGAGGCCGTGCGACTGGCAAAGGGAGTCTGCGCAGCACTGCCTTCGCGAGGCTCTTTGACGACTGGGGCACTCAACCCAGGCAAGCCAGAGAGCAGTACGTTGCCCTTGCTATGAATGTGAAGAGCTTTCTCCAGGGCCCTGTTGAGGCTGAGGTTCCTCAGGAGCCAGGAGCCGCCGTTCCGGCACGGAGAGAAGTCATCCTGCGAACTTGGCGAACGAGCTCCTATCCTGTGTGCCCCCAGGAGCGTCGCAGAGTTAAGGCACTCCGTGGTGGAGTATGGCCTCATGGAAACCACTGCACACCCAACTCCCCCGACGTGAAACACTGGAACTTACCTTGAAGCCTGAGGTCACCTTTCGTTCGGCCGGAGCTGAACATGCGGTGCCGGGGGAGGGGTTCCTAGAGAGGGATCGCCAGCACGGTTTTCGTTTTGAGAGAACACGCAGCCTCGGCCCACAACGACAATCCTGCCGTGCAGAGACGTCGGGCCGCTAGTGCTGTTCAGGCAGCTTTGAAGCCAAGCGCAAGGCGCCTCCAAACGGGGCGAAAGCGTACTCTCCCCTCCGCGTCCCACGTTCAAGCTGAATGACGCAGCATGTTTCTCGGAAGGCTCTGCCGAGCTATCTAGTACAAGGGAGAGAGTGCCTGCCTCTGCTGAGAAAGGTTTTGACGTGGGGATTGCTGGACATGAGGAAGAGCGTTCCCCAGGCCGTGCAAAGTTTAGGCTTTGGTGACTCTGGATGGTCCCAAGGGTCCAGAATTGTCCCTGGGAAAGCTGTCCTCTTTTCCTTTCTCCGGCTGGAAGTAAACAGCTGGCAACCGACTGCCGTACGCAGACGTCCTGGGGGAGCCCCCCGGTTTCATTTGGGACGCACGTGGGTGTCTCACAGAAGAGCCCAAATTCCTAATTGGGGGCACACCAGCATGGAACGTAAGGCTGTTTACAACTGCGTAACCTGAGGCCGTTGGAAGGCCGTACAGACGAGAGCTTTCGAGCGAACGGGGCAGCGCTTCGCCATCATCGTTGCCCGTTCACGGAGCTTAATCAAACGAATGCCTTTACTTCCTGTGGCTCAAGCGCAGCAGAGGAGTTGGAAGGCATACAGTGCCCTTTGACAGTTGTTACGACGAACGTGAGTGCACAGTGTCTCGTGAAATAAATCCCTAGCACTGTTGAAGCATCCCGTTAACGCATGCTTCTTCGCTCCTATGGCACTCCGAGGTGGTACTGACGGGGGAAATCTGGACTTTTACTTGAGGCCGGGGGGGCTCACAATTCTTTTGTCGGGGAGCTCCACAGTGCTCTTGCTGAAGCTCCCAGCAAGGACCTGAGAGCAGCAGGCCTCACACGAGTACACTCGGACGGCTTCCGTCACGAGTAAACTCAGACCTCTTATGTGAGGCCTTCCGGCAGCAAAGAGAAGGTGGGCGCGAGGAGTGTGCTTCAGGCAGCTTAGGACCCGCAACTGTCTCGTCTACCACGGAGGGGAATAAGGTTTGCCCAGGGTCGCCCAGTTTCAAAGCTGAGCTCACGTAGTTATCCTCAGTGGTTTCCGATTACCTGAAGGAAACACACGGGAGGAACAGGGCCCTTCCATGGAGGCCCTTTTGGGCACAGGGACCTCTGCGTGGGATCTACTGGGTAAGTATGGCAGTACCTTAGGCAGGCCTCAGGGACCAAGTCTGTCGTCTGGCTCATGCCTTAGCTGTGTTAAGTGTGGAAAACGTGCTGGTCCTCAGGCTGGGCCCACAGCCTAGCTTTCGCTTCTGTGAGAGTGCTGTCCCGAGTCTCCTCCTGGAGCCAGTCGTCAGCATGGTGCCTTTTGGCACTGCAGTTCTCTTTCAGTCAGGGAGGCCGTGCGACTGGCAAAGGGAGTCTGCGCAGCACTGCCTTCGCGAGGCTCTTTGACGACTGGGGCACTCAACCCAGGCAAGCCAGAGAGCAGTACGTTGCCCTTGCTATGAATGTGAAGAGCTTTCTCCAGGGCCCTGTTGAGGCTGAGGTTCCTCAGGAGCCAGGAGCCGCCGTTCCGGCACGGAGAGAAGTCATCCTGCGAACTTGGCGAACGAGCTCCTATCCTGTGTGCCCCCAGGAGCGTCGCAGAGTTAAGGCACTCCGTGGTGGAGTATGGCCTCATGGAAACCACTGCACACCCAACTCCCCCGACGTGAAACACTGGAACTTACCTTGAGGCCTGAGGTCACCTTTCGTTCGGCCGGAGCTGAACATGCGGTGCCGGGGGAGGGGTTCCTAGAGAGGGATCGCCAGCACGGTTTTCGTTTTGAGAGAACACGCAGCCTCGGCCCACAACGACAATCCTGCCGTGCAGAGACGTCGGGCCGCTAGTGCTGTTCAGGCAGCTTTGAAGCCAAGCGCAAGGCGCCTCCAAACGGGGCGAAAGCGTACTCTCCCCTCCGCGTGCCACGTTCAAGCTGAATGACGCAGCATGTTTCTCGGAAGGCTCTGCCGAGCTATCTAGTACAAGGGAGAGAGTGCCTGCCTCTGCTGAGAAAGGTTTTGACGTGGGGATTGCTGGACATGAGGAAGAGCGTTCCCCAGGCCGTGCAAAGTTTAGGCTTTGGTGACTCTGGATGGTCCCAAGGGTCCAGAATTGTCCCTGGGAAAGCTGTCCTCTTTTTCTTTCTCCGGCTGGAAGTAAACAGCTGGCAACCGACTGCCGTACGCAGACGTCCTGGGGGAGCCCCCCGGTTTCATTTGGGACGCACGTGGGTGTCTCACAGAAGAGCCCAAATTCCTAATTGGGGGCACACCAGCATGGAACGTAAGGCTGTTTACAACTGCGTAACCTGAGGCCGTTGGAAGGCCGTACAGACGAGAGCTTTCGAGCGAACGGGGCAGCGCTTCGCCATCATCGTTGCCCGTTCACGGAGCTTAATCAAACGAATGCCTTTACTTCCTGTGGCTCAAGCGCAGCAGAGGAGTTGGAAGGCATACAGTGCCCTTTGACAGTTGTTACGACGAACGTGAGTGCACAGTGTCTCGTGAAATAAATCCCTAGCACTGTTGAAGCATCCCGTTAACGCATGCTTCTTCGCTCCTATGGCACTCCGAGGTGGTACTGACGGGGGAAATCTGGACTTTTACTTGAGGCCGGGGGGGCTCACAATTCTTTTGTCGGCGAGCTCCACAGTGCTCTTGCTGAAGCTCCCAGCAAGGACCTGAGAGCAGCAGGCCTCACACGAGTACACTCGGACGGCTTCCGTCACGAGTAAACTCAGACCTCTTATGTGAGGCCTTCCGGCAGCAAAGAGAAGGTGGGCGCGAGGAGTGTGCTTCAGGCAGCTTAGGACCCGCAACTGTCTCGTCTACCACGGAGGGGAATAAGGTTTGCCCAGGGTCGCCCAGTTTCAAAGCTGAGCTCACGTAGTTATCCTCAGTGGTTTCCGATTACCTGAAGGAAACACACGGGAGGAACAGGGCCCTTCCATGGAGGCCCTTTTGGGCACAGGGACCTCTGCGTGGGATCTACTGGGTAAGTATGGCAGTACCTTAGGTAGGCCTCAGGGACCAAGGCTGTCGTCTGGCTCATGCCTTAGCTGTGTTAAGTGTGGAAAACGTGCTGGTCCTCAGGCTGGGCCCACAGCCTAGCTTTCGCTTCTGTGAGAGTGCTGTCCCGAGTCTCCTCCTGGAGCCAGTCGTCAGCACGGTGCCTTTTGGCACTGCAGTTCTCTTTCAGTCAGGGAGGCCGTGCGACTGGCAAAGGGAGTCTGCGCAGCACTGCCTTCGCGAGGCTCTTTGACGACTGGGGCACTCAACCCAGGCAAGCCAGAGAGCAGTACGTTGCCCTTGCTATGAATGTGAAGAGCTTTCTCCAGGGCCCTGTTGAGGCTGAGGTTCCTCAGGAGCCAGGAGCCGCCGTTCCGGCACGGAGAGAAGTCATCCTGCGAACTTGGCGAACGAGCTCCTATCCTGTGTGCCCCCAGGAGCGTCGCAGAGTTAAGGCACTCCGTGGTGGAGTATGGCCTCATGGAAACCACTGCACACCCAACTCCCCCGACGTGAAACACTGGAACTTACCTTGAAGCCTGAGGTCACCTTTCGTTCGGCCGGAGCTGAACATGCGGTGCCGGGGGAGGGGTTCCTAGAGAGGGATCGCCAGCACGGTTTTCGTTTTGAGAGAACACGCAGCCTCGGCCCACAACGACAATCCTGCCGTGCAGAGACGTCGGGCCGCTAGTGCTGTTCAGGCAGCTTTGAAGCCAAGCGCAAGGCGCCTCCAAACGGGGCGAAAGCGTACTCTCCCCTCCGCGTGCCACGTTCAAGCTGAATGACGCAGCATGTTTCTCGGAAGGCTCTGCCGAGCTATCTAGTACAAGGGAGAGAGTGCCTGCCTCTGCTGAGAAAGGTTTTGACGTGGGGATTGCTGGACATGAGGAAGAGCGTTCCCCAGGCCGTGCAAAGTTTAGGCTTTGGTGACTCTGGATGGTCCCAAGGGTCCAGAATTGTCCCTGGGAAAGCTGTCCTCTTTTCCTTTCTCCGGCTGGAAGTAAACAGCTGGCAACCGACTGCCGTACGCAGACGTCCTGGGGGAGCCCCCCGGTTTCATTTGGGACGCACGTGGGTGTCTCACAGAAGAGCCCAAATTCCTAATTGGGGGCACACCAGCATGGAACGTAAGGCTGTTTACAACTGCGTAACCTGAGGCCGTTGGAAGGCCGTACAGACGAGAGCTTTCGAGCGAACGGGGCAGCGCTTCGCCATCATCGTTGCCCGTTCACGGAGCTTAATCAAACGAATGCCTTTACTTCCTGTGGCTCAAGCGCAGCAGAGGAGTTGGAAGGCATACAGTGCCCTTTGACAGTTGTTACGACGAACGTGAGTGCACAGTGTCTCGTGAAATAAATCCCTAGCACTGTTGAAGCATCCCGTTAACGCCTGCTTCTTCGCTCCTATGGCACTCCGAGGTGGTACTGACGGGGGAAATCTGGACTTTTACTTGAGGCCGGGGGGGCTCACAATTCTTTTGTCGGCGAGCTCCACAGTGCTCTTGCTGAAGCTCCCAGCAAGGACCTGAGAGCAGCAGGCCTCACACGAGTACACTCGGACGGCTTCCGTCACGAGTAAACTCAGACCTCTTATGTGAGGCCTTCCGGCAGCCAAGAGAAGGTGGGCGCGAGGAGTGTGCTTCAGGCAGCTTAGGACCCGCAACTGTCTCGTCTACCACGGAGGGGAATAAGGTTTGCCCAGGGTCGCCCAGTTTCAAAGCTGAGCTCACGTAGTTATCCTCAGTGGTTTCCGATTACCTGAAGGAAACACACGGGAGGAACAGGGCCCTTCCATGGAGGCCCTTTTGGGCACAGGGACCTCTGCGTGGGATCTACTGGGTAAGTATGGCAGTACCTTAGGTAGGCCTCAGGGACCAAGGCTGTCGTCTGGCTCATGCCTTAGCTGTGTTAAGTGTGGAAAACGTGCTGGTCCTCAGGCTGGGCCCACAGCCTAGCTTTCGCTTCTGTGAGAGTGCTGTCCCGAGTCTCCTCCTGGAGCCAGTCGTCAGCACGGTGCCTTTTGGCACTGCAGTTCTCTTTCAGTCAGGGAGGCCGTGCGACTGGCAAAGGGAGTCTGCGCAGCACTGCCTTCGCGAGGCTCTTTGACGACTGGGGCACTCAACCCAGGCAAGCCAGAGAGCAGTACGTTGCCCTTGCTATGAATGTGAAGAGCTTTCTCCAGGGCCCTGTTGAGGCTGAGGTTCCTCAGGAGCCAGGAGCCGCCGTTCCGGCACGGAGAGAAGTCATCCTGCGAACTTGGCGAACGAGCTCCTATCCTGTGTGCCCCCAGGAGCGTCGCAGAGTTAAGGCACTCCGTGGTGGAGTATGGCCTCATGGAAACCACTGCACACCCAACTCCCCCGACGTGAAACACTGGAACTTACCTTGAAGCCTGAGGTCACCTTTCGTTCGGCCGGAGCTGAACATGCGGTGCCGGGGGAGGGGTTCCTAGAGAGGGATCGCCAGCACGGTTTTCGTTTTGAGAGAACACGCAGCCTCGGCCCACAACGACAATCCTGCCGTGCAGAGACGTCGGGCTGCTAGTGCTGTTCAGGCAGCTTTGAAGCCAAGCGCAAGGCGCCTCCAAACGGGGAGAAAGCGTACTCTCCCCTCCGCGTCCCACGTTCAAGCTGAATGACGCAGCATGTTTCTCGGAAGGCTCTGCCGAGCTATCTAGTACAAGGGAGAGAGTGCCTGCCTCTGCTGAGAAAGGTTTTGACGTGGGGATTGCTGGACATGAGGAAGAGCGTTCCCCAGGCCGTGCAAAGTTTAGGCTTTGGTGACTCTGGATGGTCCCAAGGGTCCAGAATTGTCCCTGGGAAAGCTGTCCTCTTTTCCTTTCTCCGGCTGGAAGTAAACAGCTGGCAACCGACTGCCGTACGCAGACGTCCTGGGGGAGCCCCCCGGTTTCATTTGGGACGCACGTGGGTGTCTCACAGAAGAGCCCAAATTCCTAATTGGGGGCACACCAGCATGGAACGTAAGGCTGTTTACAACTGCGTAACCTGAGGCCGTTGGAAGGCCGTACAGACGAGAGCTTTCGAGCGAACGGGGCAGCGCTTCGCCATCATCGTTGCCCGTTCACGGAGCTTAATCAAACGAATGCCTTTACTTCCTGTGGCTCAAGCGCAGCAGAGGAGTTGGAAGGCATACAGTGCCCTTTGACAGTTGTTACGACGAACGTGAGTGCACAGTGTCTCGTGAAATAAATCCCTAGCACTGTTGAAGCATCCCGTTAACGCCTGCTTCTTCGCTCCTATGGCACTCCGAGGTGGTACTGACGGGGGAAATCTGGACTTTTACTTGAGGCCGGGGGGGCTCACAATTCTTTTGTCGGCGAGCTCCACAGTGCTCTTGCTGAAGCTCCCAGCAAGGACCTGAGAGCAGCAGGCCTCACACGAGTACACTCGGACGGCTTCCGTCACGAGTAAACTCAGACCTCTTATGTGAGGCCTTCCGGCAGCCAAGAGAAGGTGGGCGCGAGGAGTGTGCTTCAGGCAGCTTAGGACCCGCAACTGTCTCGTCTACCACGGAGGGGAATAAGGTTTGCCCAGGGTCGCCCAGTTTCAAAGCTGAGCTCACGTAGTTATCCTCAGTGGTTTCCGATTACCTGAAGGAAACACACGGGAGGAACAGGGCCCTTCCATGGAGGCCCTTTTGGGCACAGGGACCTCTGCGTGGGATCTACTGGGTAAGTATGGCAGTACCTTAGGTAGGCCTCAGGGACCAAGGCTGTCGTCTGGCTCATGCCTTAGCTGTGTTAAGTGTGGAAAACGTGCTGGTCCTCAGGCTGGGCCCACAGCCTAGCTTTCGCTTCTGTGAGAGTGCTGTCCCGAGTCTCCTCCTGGAGCCAGTCGTCAGCACGGTGCCTTTTGGCACTGCAGTTCTCTTTCAGTCAGGGAGGCCGTGCGACTGGCAAAGGGAGTCTGCGCAGCACTGCCTTCGCGAGGCTCTTTGACGACTGGGGCACTCAACCCAGGCAAGCCAGAGAGCAGTACGTTGCCCTTGCTATGAATGTGAAGAGCTTTCTCCAGGGCCCTGTTGAGGCTGAGGTTCCTCAGGAGCCAGGAGCCGCCGTTCCGGCACGGAGAGAAGTCATCCTGCGAACTTGGCGAACGAGCTCCTATCCTGTGTGCCCCCAGGAGCGTCGCAGAGTTAAGGCACTCCGTGGTGGAGTATGGCCTCATGGAAACCACTGCACACCCAACTCCCCCGACGTGAAACACTGGAACTTACCTTGAGGCCTGAGGTCACCTTTCGTTCGGCCGGAGCTGAACATGCGGTGCCGGGGGAGGGGTTCCTAGAGAGGGATCGCCAGCACGGTTTTCGTTTTGAGAGAACACGCAGCCTCGGCCCACAACGACAATCCTGCCGTGCAGAGACGTCGGGCCGCTAGTGCTGTTCAGGCAGCTTTGAAGCCAAGCGCAAGGCGCCTCCAAACGGGGAGAAAGCGTACTCTCCCCTCCGCGTCCCACGTTCAAGCTGAATGACGCAGCATGTTTCTCGGAAGGCTCTGCCGAGCTATCTAGTACAAGGGAGAGAGTGCCTGCCTCTGCTGAGAAAGGTTTTGACGTGGGGATTGCTGGACATGAGGAAGAGCGTTCCCCAGGCCGTGCAAAGTTTAGGCTTTGGTGACTCTGGATGGTCCCAAGGGTCCAGAATTGTCCCTGGGAAAGCTGTCCTCTTTTCCTTTCTCCGGCTGGAAGTAAACAGCTGGCAACCGACTGCCGTACGCAGACGTCCTGGGGGAGCCCCCCGGTTTCATTTGGGACGCACGTGGGTGTCTCACAGAAGAGCCCAAATTCCTAATTGGGGGCACACCAGCATGGAACGTAAGGCTGTTTACAACTGCGTAACCTGAGGCCGTTGGAAGGCCGTACAGACGAGAGCTTTCGAGCGAACGGGGCAGCGCTTCGCCATCATCGTTGCCCGTTCACGGAGCTTAATCAAACGAATGCCTTTACTTCCTGTGGCTCAAGCGCAGCAGAGGAGTTGGAAGGCATACAGTGCCCTTTGACAGTTGTTACGACGAACGTGAGTGCACAGTGTCTCGTGAAATAAATCCCTAGCACTGTTGAAGCATCCCGTTAACGCATGCTTCTTCGCTCCTATGGCACTCCGAGGTGGTACTGACGGGGGAAATCTGGACTTTTACTTGAGGCCGGGGGGGCTCACAATTCTTTTGTCGGCGAGCTCCACAGTGCTCTTGCTGAAGCTCCCAGCAAGGACCTGAGAGCAGCAGGCCTCACACGAGTACACTCGGACGGCTTCCGTCACGAGTAAACTCAGACCTCTTATGTGAGGCCTTCCGGCAGCAAAGAGAAGGTGGGCGCGAGGAGTGTGCTTCAGGCAGCTTAGGACCCGCAACTGTCTCGTCTACCACGGAGGGGAATAAGGTTTGCCCAGGGTCGCCCAGTTTCAAAGCTGAGCTCACGTAGTTATCCTCAGTGGTTTCCGATTACCTGAAGGAAACACACGGGAGGAACAGGGCCCTTCCATGGAGGCCCTTTTGGGCACAGGGACCTCTGCGTGGGATCTACTGGGTAAGTATGGCAGTACCTTAGGTAGGCCTCAGGGACCAAGGCTGTCGTCTGGCTCATGCCTTAGCTGTGTTAAGTGTGGAAAACGTGCTGGTCCTCAGGCTGGGCCCACAGCCTAGCTTTCGCTTCTGTGAGAGTGCTGTCCCGAGTCTCCTCCTGGAGCCAGTCGTCAGCACGGTGCCTTTTGGCACTGCAGTTCTCTTTCAGTCAGGGAGGCCGTGCGACTGGCAAAGGGAGTCTGCGCAGCACTGCCTTCGCGAGGCTCTTTGACGACTGGGGCACTCAACCCAGGCAAGCCAGAGAGCAGTACGTTGCCCTTGCTATGAATGTGAAGAGCTTTCTCCAGGGCCCTGTTGAGGCTGAGGTTCCTCAGGAGCCAGGAGCCGCCGTTCCGGCACGGAGAGAAGTCATCCTGCGAACTTGGCGAACGAGCTCCTATCCTGTGTGCCCCCAGGAGCGTCGCAGAGTTAAGGCACTCCGTGGTGGAGTATGGCCTCATGGAAACCACTGCACACCCAACTCCCCCGACGTGAAACACTGGAACTTACCTTGAAGCCTGAGGTCACCTTTCGTTCGGCCGGAGCTGAACATGCGGTGCCGGGGGAGGGGTTCCTAGAGAGGGATCGCCAGCACGGTTTTCGTTTTGAGAGAACACGCAGCCTCGGCCCACAACGACAATCCTGCCGTGCAGAGACGTCGGGCCGCTAGTGCTGTTCAGGCAGCTTTGAAGCCAAGCGCAAGGCGCCTCCAAACGGGGAGAAAGCGTACTCTCCCCTCCGCGTCCCACGTTCAAGCTGAATGACGCAGCATGTTTCTCGGAAGGCTCTGCCGAGCTATCTAGTACAAGGGAGAGAGTGCCTGCCTCTGCTGAGAAAGGTTTTGACGTGGGGATTGCTGGACATGAGGAAGAGCGTTCCCCAGGCCGTGCAAAGTTTAGGCTTTGGTGACTCTGGATGGTCCCAAGGGTCCAGAATTGTCCCTGGGAAAGCTGTCCTCTTTTCCTTTCTCCGGCTGGAAGTAAACAGCTGGCAACCGACTGCCGTACGCAGACGTCCTGGGGGAGCCCCCCGGTTTCATTTGGGACGCACGTGGGTGTCTCACAGAAGAGCCCAAATTCCTAATTGGGGGCACACCAGCATGGAACGTAAGGCTGTTTACAACTGCGTAACCTGAGGCCGTTGGAAGGCCGTACAGACGAGAGCTTTCGAGCGAACGGGGCAGCGCTTCGCCATCATCGTTGCCCGTTCACGGAGCTTAATCAAACGAATGCCTTTACTTCCTGTGGCTCAAGCGCAGCAGAGGAGTTGGAAGGCATACAGTGCCCTTTGACAGTTGTTACGACGAACGTGAGTGCACAGTGTCTCGTGAAATAAATCCCTAGCACTGTTGAAGCATCCCGTTAACGCATGCTTCTTCGCTCCTATGGCACTCCGAGGTGGTACTGACGGGGGAAATCTGGACTTTTACTTGAGGCCGGGGGGGCTCACAATTCTTTTGTCGGCGAGCTCCACAGTGCTCTTGCTGAAGCTCCCAGCAAGGACCTGAGAGCAGCAGGCCTCACACGAGTACACTCGGACGGCTTCCGTCACGAGTAAACTCAGACCTCTTATGTGAGGCCTTCCGGCAGCAAAGAGAAGGTGGGCGCGAGGAGTGTGCTTCAGGCAGCTTAGGACCCGCAACTGTCTCGTCTACCACGGAGGGGAATAAGGTTTGCCCAGGGTCGCCCAGTTTCAAAGCTGAGCTCACGTAGTTATCCTCAGTGGTTTCCGATTACCTGAAGGAAACACACGGGAGGAACAGGGCCCTTCCATGGAGGCCCTTTTGGGCACAGGGACCTCTGCGTGGGATCTACTGGGTAAGTATGGCAGTACCTTAGGTAGGCCTCAGGGACCAAGGCTGTCGTCTGGCTCATGCCTTAGCTGTGTTAAGTGTGGAAAACGTGCTGGTCCTCAGGCTGGGCCCACAGCCTAGCTTTCGCTTCTGTGAGAGTGCTGTCCCGAGTCTCCTCCTGGAGCCAGTCGTCAGCACGGTGCCTTTTGGCACTGCAGTTCTCTTTCAGTCAGGGAGGCCGTGCGACTGGCAAAGGGAGTCTGCGCAGCACTGCCTTCGCGAGGCTCTTTGACGACTGGGGCACTCAACCCAGGCAAGCCAGAGAGCAGTACGTTGCCCTTGCTATGAATGTGAAGAGCTTTCTCCAGGGCCCTGTTGAGGCTGAGGTTCCTCAGGAGCCAGGAGCCGCCGTTCCGGCACGGAGAGAAGTCATCCTGCGAACTTGGCGAACGAGCTCCTATCCTGTGTGCCCCCAGGAGCGTCGCAGAGTTAAGGCACTCCGTGGTGGAGTATGGCCTCATGGAAACCACTGCACACCCAACTCCCCCGACGTGAAACACTGGAACTTACCTTGAGGCCTGAGGTCACCTTTCGTTCGGCCGGAGCTGAACATGCGGTGCCGGGGGAGGGGTTCCTAGAGAGGGATCGCCAGCACGGTTTTCGTTTTGAGAGAACACGCAGCCTCGGCCCACAACGACAATCCTGCCGTGCAGAGACGTCGGGCCGCTAGTGCTGTTCAGGCAGCTTTGAAGCCAAGCGCAAGGCGCCTCCAAACGGGGCGAAAGCGTACTCTCCCCTCCGCGTGCCACGTTCAAGCTGAATGACGCAGCATGTTTCTCGGAAGGCTCTGCCGAGCTATCTAGTACAAGGGAGAGAGTGCCTGCCTCTGCTGAGAAAGGTTTTGACGTGGGGATTGCTGGACATGAGGAAGAGCGTTCCCCAGGCCGTGCAAAGTTTAGGCTTTGGTGACTCTGGATGGTCCCAAGGGTCCAGAATTGTCCCTGGGAAAGCTGTCCTCTTTTCCTTTCTCCGGCTGGAAGTAAACAGCTGGCAACCGACTGCCGTACGCAGACGTCCTGGGGGAGCCCCCCGGTTTCATTTGGGACGCACGTGGGTGTCTCACAGAAGAGCCCAAATTCCTAATTGGGGGCACACCAGCATGGAACGTAAGGCTGTTTACAACTGCGTAACCTGAGGCCGTTGGAAGGCCGTACAGACGAGAGCTTTCGAGCGAACGGGGCAGCGCTTCGCCATCATCGTTGCCCGTTCACGGAGCTTAATCAAACGAATGCCTTTACTTCCTGTGGCTCAAGCGCAGCAGAGGAGTTGGAAGGCATACAGTGCCCTTTGACAGTTGTTACGACGAACGTGAGTGCACAGTGTCTCGTGAAATAAATCCCTAGCACTGTTGAAGCATCCCGTTAACGCCTGCTTCTTCGCTCCTATGGCACTCCGAGGTGGTACTGACGGGGGAAATCTGGACTTTTACTTGAGGCCGGGGGGGCTCACAATTCTTTTGTCGGGGAGCTCCACAGTGCTCTTGCTGAAGCTCCCAGCAAGGACCTGAGAGCAGCAGGCCTCACACGAGTACACTCGGACGGCTTCCGTCACGAGTAAACTCAGACCTCTTATGTGAGGCCTTCCGGCAGCCAAGAGAAGGTGGGCGCGAGGAGTGTGCTTCAGGCAGCTTAGGACCCGCAACTGTCTCGTCTACCACGGAGGGGAATAAGGTTTGCCCAGGGTCGCCCAGTTTCAAAGCTGAGCTCACGTAGTTATCCTCAGTGGTTTCCGATTACCTGAAGGAAACACACGGGAGGAACAGGGCCCTTCCATGGAGGCCCTTTTGGGCACAGGGACCTCTGCGTGGGATCTACTGGGTAAGTATGGCAGTACCTTAGGTAGGCCTCAGGGACCAAGGCTGTCGTCTGGCTCATGCCTTAGCTGTGTTAAGTGTGGAAAACGTGCTGGTCCTCAGGCTGGGCCCACAGCCTAGCTTTCGCTTCTGTGAGAGTGCTGTCCCGAGTCTCCTCCTGGAGCCAGTCGTCAGCA